>NW_023601543.1:71341184-71641415 GCF_014898055.3 Talpa occidentalis | reverse complement strand
TCTCTGAAAACAGACATCAGAGAAAACACATATGTAGTGGAGACTTCAACACACCACTATCAACAATGATAGATCAACAAGACAAAAAATAAGTAAAAGAACTAAAGCTCTAAAATAAGGACCTAGAGCATTTGGGCTTAACAGACATCTATAGAACACTAAAACCCAAAAAAACGGAAGTACACATTTTTCTCAAGCGCACACGGATCATTCTCCAGGATCGATCACATACTGGGGCACAAGACAAACATCAACAGATACACCAAGATTGAAATCATACCACCATCTTTTCTGACCACGAAGGCATCAAACTAGAAATAAATCATAAAAGAAGGCAAGGAACTATCCTACCTCATGGAGATTAAAAGCCACACTACTGGAAGACCACTGGACTAACGAGGAGATCAAAAGAGAAATTAAAAATTTTTGAATGAATGACAAGGAGGACACCAATATCCTAAATGTATGGGATGCAGCAAAAGCAGTATAAGAGGAAAATATATAGCAATAGAAGCTCACATCAAAAACAAGAAAAGAACTCAAAGAAACACCTAATCTCGAAGCTCAAAAGATCTAGAAAAAAGAACAACAAAAAACCCCAGAACAGTAGAAGAAAGAAATAAAAAAACCAAAGCAGAAATAAATGAAATTGAAACTAAAAAAACAATCCAAAAGATCAATGAAACCAAGAGCTGGTTCTTTGAAAAAATAAATAAAATAGACAGCCCCTAGCCAGGCTCACAAAGGAAAAAAGGGAGAAAGCACAAATACACAGAATCATAAATGAAAGAGGAGAAATCACAACGGACACAGCAGAAATCAAAAGAATAATCAGTAACTACTATGAACAGTTATATGGAAACAAGTTCAACAATCTAGAGGAGATGGACAAATTCCTACAACTCTACAATCACCCAAAGCTAGATAAAGAAGAAATAGAACACCTAAACAGACCAATTACAAGCAGCGAAATTGAAATGGTAATTAAAAACCTCCCCAAAACAAAAGCCCAGGACCTGATGGATTTACAAATGAATTCTACCAAACATTCAGAGACGAATTAGTGCTATCCTTCACAAACTCTTCCAAAAAATTGAGAAGGAAGGGACAATACCAAACACGTTCTATGAAGCCAATATTACACTAATACCAAAACCGAATAAGGACAACACAAAAAAGGAAAACTATAGGCCAATCTCCCTAATGAACACTGATGCAAAAATCCTCAATAAAATTTTAGCTATCAGAATCCAACAATGTATCCATAAGATAATTCACCACGACCAAGTTGGATTCATTCCAGGGCACAAGGATGGTTTAACATCCGAAAATCAATCAACGTTATCCAACACATCAACAAAAAAGAAATATAAAAACCATATGATAATATCAATAGATGCTGAGAAAGCTTTCGACAAAGTGCAACACCCATTCATGATAAAAGCCCTTGAAATTCTTGGGATACAAGGAACATACCTCAACATCATAAAGGCCATCTATGACAAGCCAACAGCCAGTATCATTCTCAATGGTGAAAAGCTGAAAGCAATTCCATTAAGATCTGGAACAAGACAAGGATGTCCACTCTCACCACTGCTTTTCAATATAATACTGGAAGTCCTAGCCAGAGCAATAAGACAAGAGAAAGACATCCAAGGAATCCAAATAGGAAAAGAAGAAGTCAAACTATCACTATTTGCAGATGATATGATAATATACATAGAGAACCCCAAAATCTCCACAGAAAAACTAATTCAACTCATCAATCAATTCAGTAAAGTGGCAGGATACAAAATCAACACGCAAAAGTCAGTAGCCTTCCTATACACAAACAATAAATCTGAAGAAGAAGAAATCAAAAAAACCACCCCTTTTATTATCGAAACAAAAAAAATCAAATATTTGGGAATAAATCTAACAAAAGAGGTAAAGGACCTATACAAAGAAACTATAAAACACTGTTAAAAGAAATAGAAGAAGACACAAAGAAATGGAAAGACATCCCCTGCTCATGGATTGGAAGAATAAACATTATTAAAATGGCCATCCTACCAAAAGCAATATACAGATTCAATGCTATTCCAATCAAAATCTCAATGGCATTCTTCAAAGAAATAGAACAATTATTGATGAAATTCATATGGAATCACCAAAAACCCCGAATAGCCAAAGCTCTACTGAAAAAAAGAAGGAAATGGAGGCATCACACTCCCAGACTTCAAACTATACTACAAAGCCATAATCATCAAAACTGCATGGTATTGGAACAAGAACAGACATACAGACCAATGGAATCGAATAGAAAATCCAGAAATAAACCCACAGATTTATGGTCAACTAATCTTTGACAAAGGAGCAAAGACTATGCATTGGAGCAAAGAAAGTTTGTTCAATAAATGGTGCTGGGAAAACTGGGTCGCTACATGCAAAAGAATGAAGCTTGACCACTACCTCACACCATACACAAAAATCAACTCAAAATGGATTAAAGAACTAGACATAAGACCTGAAACCATAAAATACATAGAAGGAAATATAGGCGAAACACTACGGGATTTGCACATCAAAGACATCTTTACAGACACATCACCCAAAGCAGTGATAGTGAAGAGAAAGATAAACAGCTGGGACTACATCAAATTAAAGAGCTTCTGCACAGCAAAAGAGACAATAACAAAAACAAAGAGAAACCCCACCAACTGGGGAGAACATTTTTGCACCCAACACTAATGATAAAGGACTGATCACAAAAATCTGCAAAGAGCTGATGAGACTCAGCAACAACAAAGAAAATAATCCAGTCAAAAAATGGGCAGAAGAGCTAAAAAGAAACTTCTCAGAAGAGGAAATGCAAATGGCCAACAGCATATGAAAAATGTTCAACATCACTTGTAATCAGGGAAATGCAAATCAAAACTACCATGAGATACCATCTCACACCAGTGAGAATGGCACATATTAAAAAACTAGCAACAACAAATGTTGGCGAGGATGTGGAGAAAAAGGAACTCTTGTGCACTGTTGGTGGGAGTGCAAACTGGTCCAACCACTATGGAGAGCTGTGTGGAGATTTCTGGACCTACTAACATAGAGCTTCCATATGATCCAGCAATTCCACTCCTAGGTATTTACCCAAAGGACACAGAAACATCAATTCCAAAGAGCACCTGCACTCCTATGTTTATAGCAGCACTGTTTACAATAGCTAAGCTTTGGAAACAACCCAAATGCCCAAAAATAGATGACTGGATCAAGAAGATGTGGTACATATATACCATGGAATATTACTCAGCATTCAAAAAAGATAAACACATGCAATTGCAGCAACATGGATGGCACTGGAAGGGATCATGCTCAGCGAAATAAGCCAAAAAGAAAAAGAAAAAATACCGGATGGTCTCACTCATAGCAGGAATCTAGAAACTTAAATAAGGGACCAGGAAAATGAATATAAGAAAGTGAAAATCAAAATCAACAAAAAAACTATGAACCAGAGACACTTTTTTGGGGGGGGGGGCGGGGGGGGAAGGATTGGGGTCAGAATGGGGCGTTTGCAATTGTATGGGGGAATATAAAAATAAAATTTAATATTTAAAAAAAAAAAAAAAAGATAACTTCAAAAAAAAAAAAAAAAAAAAAAAAAAAAAAACAAATACAAGCCACCTTTTGTTTGACTCTTCTTTGCCACTTGTGGATACACGGAAATTGTCTTGTTTTTTTTAAAGATTTATTTATTTATGCATACAAGAACTGGGATGTAGGCCAGAGGTTGTGGGAGGTGAAAGAATCCACCAGAGACGAGTGGGGAACAGAACAGGCAGATTGAAATACACTGCTGAGTGGAGCAGTGGGCGAGACAGGAGAGGTCTGCCATGCCTTATGGGTTGCTCTGCGGCTGGTGGGGATCGAACAGGCACTGCAGAGGCTGCAGACAGCTTCATAGCACTGCGCTCAACTGCCAGTGCCACCAGGGAGGCCCTTTCTTGTTCTTTTCTACCCTCTGACACATTTGCTCTGTGAGGGTTTCTCTGGATGCCCAACACAGACTTTTGGTCTGGATGCCTCTCAAGAGTTTCCTCAAAAGGGAATTCCTCAAGTCCTGTATTCTTGAATTTCCAGTCTGTTGGGGTTCCCCTTCACACCCACCTTCAATGAGACTGAGCTTGGTAGAAGTGTAAGACTCAAGTCTAACCTTTCTGTGGGTTCCAGACTGACAATTTACTCAATGCTTTCCAGATATTTCCAGAATATACCATTGATGAATAGCATAGCAAAATGCCTTGATAACATATTTTTTAGTACTTTCGAAAATTATTAGTGAGTGTATTTAAACTTCAAGCAAATAAACCACAGTGTTGTCTGGATATTGGAAGAATCTCTGTGTTCTGGAAATAGAAATCCTGCTCAGAAGACAGGTGCTATATATTTTCTCAGGAGCTGGAGCACTGTATGTATAGACATGTCCACATTACCTGTGGGTTTCATCCTCTTTGATGGAGGATGGCAGTATTAGATATCAAATAGTTTATTGGAGTTTAGATATTTAGACCTTCTAAAGTGAGCAGCAATGAGTTTATTTAGAAATTGGTCTCAGAATTTTCTTTACAAAGTAAAATATTGCCTGATTTTTCCCTTTCTCTCCTAGAATAGGAAAATGATAATTGTGTGTGTGTGTGTATGTGTGCGCACCACTGATTCAGTGATCATCCGCCAGTGTTTTTGACAGCTGTCTACTCGTGACCTTCATACCCTGTCAAACTCTCAGGAATTAAGCTTACATGAATGCAGTTATTCCTTTTCTACAAAATTGATGTATTCTTTCACAGATACTGCCCTTTGGAAATCCAAACAATGGATTTGTGATGAGCGAGTTGTATGAACCCACTGAGAAGTTAAGCAATCTTTATTCGCAGTGACACTATACTTCTCCATTTTTATTCTGTATGATATGGAAGAAATAGCACTAGGGACATTTCCAAAATTTGTAAGTGTATGACTTCAGTTCCGTCACCTACCATTTAGTATGTGATTTTTGTCCGTGTTTACAACAATCACAGCCTCATTTTTCTCATTCTTAAAATGGGAATATATTTTCCACCTTACCCCACAAGGCTTTTGCAAATCTTGTTGTTGCTACCTCTTTGATCTTGAATAGTCCTTAATATTTTCATTAATAAAACGGAAATATTATCATTTCATTCATTGGTGGAGAGACTTCCTAAGACTAGTCTGGCGAAGATGCTCTAGTTCAATACAAACTCCTAAAGCCCTGTCAGCCTAGATAATCCCATAGGAAATGGCTTTTGTGGTGAGAGTGGAGAAAATTCAACATCATGGCATTGAGGTTGGGGAAGAGGATCAGGGATATGCCCATGATTGAATTGCTGAGCGGAGAAAGTCACCAAATCCATAGAGGCATCCTTCCATAGATTTACTCGAATATAAAGGAGGCAGTTTTTGCTGATCTGATAATGGTATTCAACCCCTTCAGCCAGTTTGGTGAGCCAACTTCGGGATGATCATGCCATTACACAGTGGTGATCAGGTCTCAGGATGGCCAGTTAGAAGATGATGAGAGGGATTGCATCATCTATATAGCTTGAATTCTTGAATTGGCTAGATGTTTGTGTCATTTTATATTTTCATAGGATTTTATAAAAACACGTGTCCAAGAAATAAAATAGCAGAGTATATATTTTATCTAAGTTACTATATATTTTTTGTGAATTTTAAAGACTGAAATACATTCCAGATGAATCACTGAGAGCCTGTTCTGCTGTTGCAATGGTATTGGTTGTCAAGACAGCTGAAATGAGAGGACCACCTGGGCTGTCACAAGCCTGGTTTCTCCAAATTGGGGGGATTGCCCTATGTACGAGGGCCCTTTGAGAACTGTGCTGCTCTCCAGCAGCTGGAGAGCTGCTGGGTCAGTGATTGTTGTTGCTGTTCGTTTGTGCTGCATGTTTTGTCTGGTGAGTCTGAAATTCATCATAAAATACAAGGAAGTTTAGGGAGAATATAGGGCACAAAGAAGGTGACGTTTGTGCTGCTTTTGAAGCATAGTGGTTCAGTATTAGTCATTTTATTTGATTTGAATTTCTGTAAGTTCTGCTCCTGCAAATCAAGGTGGAAATAGTCTATAAATGAATTTGAAAATAAAGGGATGTTGTGTTGATTATATGCTCTTCCATTGTGTAGTCTATTTTATTGATAATCTAATATCTCCTGGTGATGAAGGTGACATCTAATTTTAAAAAATAGCAGTGGCCACATATAGTATGAACTCACTCTGAATTGCGACTCATAAGCAATTAAACATGCCCCCCCTTGGATTCTTTACAGCCAATGCACTTAAAATAGTTTCTTTGGCACATCCTGCACAGTTTGATACCATTCAATCTCACTGAGATGTTGAAAGAATCGTGAAGAATAAACCAAATGTAAAGTAGAAAGTTGAAATACAAACTGATGGTGAAGAGGCCTTAAACTGTTGCCAACATCATATTTCTGTTTTATCTCAAAGAGTAGTTCTCAACCAGAAGTGATATCGCCCCCAGGGGACATTTGGCATTGACCAGAGATTCTTGGTCCTCAATACTGGGAGTTGCTACCGCCACCTGGTGGCTAGAGGCTGAATGCTGCTGAACATCCTACAATGCATAGGAATAGGGCCACTCCCCCCTGGTCCCACCAAGAAGCATTTGGGCCAAAATCTCAGTGGTGCCAAAGTAGGGGTACCCTGCCCTAGGACATAGGTATCTGATGAGATCTTGGGGTTTTTGAGGTATGCATTTTTCTACCACGATCAATTTTTTTTTTAAAAAAAAAAGATTATCCATGCATACAAGAGCTGGGGTACAGGCCAGAGATGCAGGGTGGAGGGTGAGAGGACTCACCAGAGACAGAGTGGGGAACAGAACAGGCAGACTGACTGAAATACAGTGCTGAGGGGAGCAGAAGGTGAGTCAGGGGAGGTCTGCTTCGCTATGTGCATTGCTCCGTGGCCGGTCGGGGATCGAACTCGTGCTGCAGAGACTGTGGATGTGCTCCATAGTGTGGTGCATAACCCCCTGCGCCACCAGGAAGGCCCCATGATCAATTCTTAACATACATTTCAAAAGTGAAATCAACTTCTTTGATTTAAAATACATAGACTTCTCATCCAGATTCAGGAAGTTATCATTTCATACTTACCCTCCGCAAATATTCTCTGTTTATAGAATATAGATGGTGTGAAGAGAAACCCCCATTCCTAGAGGGGGAAAAATGGTATGCGTCCCACTGATGATATGTTAGCATGAAGAGATTATCAAAGCCTGAGGTTAGATCATTAGTCATTACTGTCTCTCGGGTCAGAATTGTCACACATCAGCTATATTGTATTTATTTCTGTACTGTGTCACCTGTTGTCAGAGGATCATGATCTGAAGACGCTCCCATTGGGAGAGGGGTGTTAGGATGCTTTCCCAGCAGGCCCCACTGGTATTTCCATCTATTGTGATAACTATGGCTAGAATATGAACACATTTGTGGTATCTTAATAATTAGTGACACCCTGTTCAAAATGTGTTTTTTTGTAACAACTTTTGCCAAAATCCTTTAGGTTGACGTATATTTTTTGAGCAGTATAGCTATAGCAATAGATATTGCTTGCAAGTCTTGGGAAAACCTTTATCAGTCTGATTTAGGAATAAAACAAAGTCACTATTAGAATTAAGGAAAGCAACTGGGGTATTATGGGAAATAGGAGAGTGAAGGTCTGTGAGAATGTAGCTAAAGTGTCAGGGACACTGTCGCTGTCATATCAGTGTGAAGCCTTGGCATGGATGAAGAAGCTGCCAATCCTGGGGACATTCAAGCAATTTCAACTACCCCAAAGTGGGTGTTGGCCCAGAGGCCTGGAACTGGACACCTGCGCTTCTGATTTTCATGACATATTGAACAATAACAATTTGTATTTTGTTTGTATCTTCCAGCGTTCCTAAGAGTCCCTTTCATTGGCAAATTCTAACCTGGGTCCCCAGAGGGAAGTTGGTACCGAGAAACACAATTGCCAGCCCTAGGAATGACTGGCAGTGGTGATGTCGAGCTGACCACCAGTCCGGAACAGCACAAGCCTCCTCCTTAATGGATCACTGGTCCTCATCCTTGAAGGTAGGTGAAGATGGGCATTTTAAATGTTCACAAGATCCCACAGCGTTATAGCTGCATCTCTGTAAGGATAAGTGAGGATGGGCAGCTAAAGCCTCAGGGGTTTTTAGTGTTTACTGTCTGATCATAAGGAAACTTGAGAATCAACAACTTGTAACCTTGTCAAATTTCAGTGTTGAAATTCTCTTATATAAGAAGTGTTCAACAATGGAAATGAACAGGAGAGAATCATTGCCGTCCTTGTTGTATTCAGATGATGAGAGGTGCTTCCTGGGGTAGGGGGAGGGGAGGAAAGAGAAGTTTGACTATCTTAATTGAGAAATGTGCTCTCAGGAATATGTGACCATCTCCTACCACTACAAGCCAAGTGCTGAAATGGCATGTGGACATTTTATTTGCTTTCTCTTTGACTGGCCTTTTTTCTATCTCACTGTATTACTTTACAGTAGAAAATAGAATTTAAGAAAATGCTGGGTCCACAGTTATTTCAGGATTAAAAATAGTGTAGCTCAGACAATTTCCTACTCTCTGTAGGAAGCATCTAACTTGCGAAGGGCCTACCGGGTTTCCTTCCTTCGGAGAAATGTAGCTGGTGTCTAGTCCTTCTCAATATATCTTGGTATACTTCTAGATGTTCCTATTTTTGCTTTGGTATATTAGTCAGGGTAGAATAGCCAGTGTTTATCAAACTCTCAGTGGTGAAGAACCAGTTTTTATTATTTTCAATCTGTCACAGACTGATACTTTCGTAAAATACAATAAAGATAAATTACCCGAAGAATGAAATTGAAAAAAAAAAATAAAGCCAAGGAAATCAAAATATAAACCATGATTTGGTTTTTATTAAATTCAACAGATGTAAAATTTCTCTTTCAAATTGCCATAAAAGTTTGTAAAAACTTTCCATTTCTCTGATTAAATTCCATCTTAGATTTGTAAACCAGAATATCCCAGTGGGGACCACATTTTGGTTAAGTCTAGACAAAGCTGTGCCAGATTAACCAATACAGCAGAAACTCTCATACCTTGTGCACCTGAGGCCATATGATTTCCCACACACCCCACAAACTGCAGTTCAGACACCCAAGAGAACATCTGAGAATTGTACATACGGCAAGAGAGGGGTGTGCAAGGAAATCGCAACATATGTAGTCATGTGTGGGAGAGACTGATGGAGTTCACCAATGTTCGCTCATGTACTTTTCCATTTCCCAGACTCCTTTGCAGTTGTATCATGTGACTAGTTCTGCTAAGGGTATATGAGCAGAAGTGATGTGAATCACTTTGGGACCTGTGGACAAAGTGTTAGATGTGCTCACCTGCCTTCTCCTCGTGCTACAACCTACTATGGCTCAGGAGGGGAGGTGGTGGACCCTTTTTCACTAAGGGAAGGAGCTGACTAGGAGAGTCCAGCCCAGGAATAATCACATTAGATTTTATGTGAGCAAAATAAAAATTTTGGATCTTTCAAGCTACTGAGACTTCATCTTTCATTCGTTACTAAAGCACAGCTTAGCCTAGTGTTAATTAAATGTGGCCCATGCTGTTAAATTCTGGTCTCATCCCTGCATTTTTTATGTGTGAAGAAATTAATCTCTAAGACTGTAAGTGCCCTGTCACATGGTTTGTTAGTGGCACAGTCTGGTCCCCTGCTGGTGTATTTTCCAGCAAACAACCCTGAATTTATTTGCTTCAAAAAACATTGGAAAATGTACACATGATGTTTATTTTCTCTTCCACTGACAAAACATTTCCATTGTGCGAAAGGCCATTGAACCAGAATCCTCGTGAAAGTAGATCTGTCTTGGCATTCTTCTTCTTAAGTACAATGCTTCTTTCTCCTTCACCTTCACCTTCTGCTTTCCCCCCTCATTTTCCATTCTGTTCCCTAGTTCCTCTCATTCTTATTTATCTACTTTCTCTCTACCTTTTCCAATGTCTATAAAAAGGGCAACATACAAAATAAATGCTCCAAGCAATTATCAAATTAATCTCCTATGCACCAAGAGTATTCATATAGATAAGCTTAAGTATTTCAGTCAATGAATAGACCTTTATTTCAGATTGATAGTGAATAATAGTAAATTAAATGAGTATTTCATATAAGGAAACCCAATTCCATCAAACCTTCATATGGAAATGCTTCTAAATGGAGGAATAAATCATAGCTTCCATGGACAATTGTTCATTCTTTGGAAGTATAATCAGAATTAATGAGTTGAAAAATTGTGTTTACTACCAGTAACACTGGCCAATAAATATCTAAAATGGCTATAAAATTGGAGTGTGATTGACTCTGGGACCTTCAAATGCTAACTGAAACAGAAATGAGAAAATAAGAATGAAGTTGTTTGAGTCATTGACTTGTTTGTTCTTGGGTTCTATTGGATTATCTATTGCTGTACAACTCACCACAGCATTCAGTGGCTTAAACAATGGCAAAATTAATTTTGCTTAATTGGCAATTGGACAGGACTCGAGGGTAGTTTGTCTGTTCCACATGGCATCAGCAGTCATGCCTGGAAGGCTGGAGCTAGAATTTTCTAAAGGTTCAATCTCTTACTTATTTGGCCCTCATTACCATGTGTCAGCTGGATCTTCACTGGGGCTGTGACCAGCACGCATTCATGGATCCTTTCCTCACCTTTGCTTGGCTATTGCTGATTCCTAGACCGCCGCATGGCTGACTGTTGAATCTTGCATATCTGTTACAAAGGACTGTGTTCAATTATTTCCCTATATTAAATTCCCTCTGTTGCATTATACCTTAAAGAACTGTGGTACCGAGGATGAACAGAGATGGGGTTGGGGGGGTGGGCAAGGAAGGGAGAGAGAGAAGAACAGGGTGGAAGCTGTGTCCTTTTATGAATTCATGCAGTTGGTCTCATCTGACTACATTCTGTTCCTTAGAAGTCAGTCACAAAAGCCAACCATTTTCAAGAGGAGGAGAATTAGACTCTGACTTCAGTAGCGGGAGTGCCAAATAATGCGTGAGCATTGTTTAAAATCACTGTAGTTTCCCTCCTGTAGTCATTGGCTTGTTTTCTCAGATCCAGTCCTGTGTGCTACATTTCTCAGAACCCTGGTCTCCTGGCATCTGGAGCAGCCAGTAGAAGACATTACACAAGATTGGAGGTTCAGATGAGGGAGGAATCTAGGATAGTTTTTCTTTTCTTCCTGATTCAGGCAGTCTTCAGCAATGAATGTACCTTCTTTTTGGTTCCATCCCTCACTGGAAGCCCCTAGTCCCTGTGCCGAGTACCACCTCCTCTTCCTGGAGTCTCTTGACCAGCAGTAATGGTGGGCGACTTCTGCTTTTTCTAACCCCTGGACTCCATCCCCACTCTGTTCAGATTTTTCAGGTCTTTTGCACAATACTCTTTGTAATTAGTTCCAAATATAAGCTTTTCTTTAATGAACGACTCCAAAGAATTTCATTTTACTCACTGAATATCAGCTGTCACAGAGATTAAAAAAAAAAAAAAACAAAAACAAAAACAAAAGCCAGTGAACACCAATGTAAAAAAATAACCAAGGGGCATTTCATCAAGACAGAAAACATGTTAGGGAAAAGTCGCTTTGGTCTGTGGTTTGTTATATGCTATTTCGGAGCAATAGCCATGAAGTCATACATTGTACATCCCACACTTCACCTACATTTTTGAAAAACACGTAAAGAGCATAGATCCCTGAAGCAAACATGTTACATAGGTTTTTGGGCAGTGCTGCAGCCGGCCACACCCCACTCTCAGCGGCAAGAGGAAATGTCGAGCAAGGTAAGGTCATGTGACATGTGTAGTGCATATTTTACATGGTCATCAAATTTCATGGTGGCCACTGAGTTACCTAAAGGACCTGATGTCATTTTGAAGAGATGTGGGGTTTCGTCAGTGGGGTGCTTGGCTGACCTCTGAGAAACGTTTCGGCAGAGGCACACAGTGAGTTTACCCAGAAGGTGAAGATTTGCACAGGCACAGGCAGGGGAAGGTTACCTTTAAAAAGGACAGGTTTGTTAGGAAAAAGAAAAAGAGAGGCACCTACTTAGTCACAGGCAGGCAGGGGAGCTAGGATTTGCCAGTGTAGAAAGTGTACTATGGATAGAATGTTCTTGGGGGGGAGGGGAGGGGTTCATTCCTCTGTGGGACTGTTATCTATTGTTAAATTACTAAATTTCAGGGTGTGATTAGGTTAATTTTGTAAAGAATAGTGATTCTCTATGATGGCCTGCCATCTCCATATTCCCACCTCTGGCCTGCACCTCCGGATACTTTCTCTAGCTGTCTGATACTTGCTATAGCAATTGGTACCTAAGGATTTTATTTCTACGTCTGGTATAACAACTATGTTCATCCCTTCTACCCCTATCTCCAGTTTCTAGTCTTGTGATATCTCCATCCTAAATTGTCTACTCTTAGCCTCCATCGACCAATCAAGTTCCTCAAATTCTTCTTTTCCAACCACATCCAACAATTGTTGAATTGTTTCTATGATAGAAAGAGTATTCGTGTGTTCTTTTTACATACTATCAGATTTTAGGGAACTTTCCTTTATGTTCAAATAAAGTTTTCCCTGAACGTTCAAATGTAAAAACAACAGTTAACAACATATGACTTGGGCCTCCCCGGTGGCGCAGTGGTTGAGCGCTGGGCTGCGAAGCTGCCCACAGCCTCTGCAGCGCCGGTTCGATCCCCAGCCACCGGCGAGGGTCCCACGTGGTGTGACAGACCTCTCCTGCCGCGCCCGCTGCTCCCCTCAGCAGTGTACTTTGTCAGTCTGCCTGTTCTACTCTCTGCTCTGGCTCTGGTGAATTCTCTCACCCTCCCGTGCTTTTGACTGTACCCAGTGCTTGTATAAATAAATAATAAAAATAAATCTTTAAAAAAAAACCCAAAACATAAGACTTGACAATACAAACAAAAGAATATTTGATGGTTTTTGGAGGAATGTGGGAGCGCAATTTGGAAGAAGTTGGGTGCTTGGTGGGGTGGCAGTGTAGGAGCCTCCTCCCCTTAGATTATGGATACGATTTACTTGTAATTTTTTTTCACTTTAAAATTGAAGTCACCAATCTTATGATTCCTGCACTGCCTTAACACTGTTAATAATTAATTTCCTTTGCTTGGCATATCTTTAATTCGCACCATAGTGTTTGAGCGCTTCTAGTCTGTGGATCTGAGCAAATGCATTATTGAACATTCTTCCAACCGTTCTCTTTTCATTTTGCTGCTCTGGCGTTCTCATTACTCAGTCTCTAAAACATACCAAACTTGTTGCTTTCTTACCGAGTACATTGCTGATCGCATATTCTTTTTGTATATGTCATTCCTCTTTCCCTTTGTGTGGTGTCTAAGGTTTTATTGATGGTGCTGTCAGTCAGGCCCAGTAGGTTGATGTCAGGTGGAGAAGCGTTTACCACTTTCTATTAAGTTGCAGCATCTATGGGTCCCAAAAGCATCTTTCTGAAGAAGCAGCAGCAAAGTCACCTAATATAACCCAAGGTACACACACACTATTATTTCTGAGGCAGAAGCTTGTGCAGATGAAAGGGTTTCTGGTATATGCTTCAGATATGTACTAGGCCCGAATGGGGATAGCTCAGGTACAGCTTCTAAAGGATTCTCTTAATCTCTGCCTTTGCTGTTCTCAGGTGGTGGAAAGAACGTGGGCCTGTCACAGAGTAAACTATGCCTGGCCCCTTGGGACATTGAATGATTAATAAGAAAAGGATGGTAGAATAGAAGATGTGTAGGGACCTGAAGATTGACTATTCCCAAATGTTTAGATGTAAGAGAAGATGCAAAATACCTTCAACATCCCCCACTTGTTACATTTCTTCAATATCCTCTCACTATTAAGGCAAATGATCATATTTGTTATATAGTCCAAATCATATAACTCCAGATTGTGAGTTCTACAGGTCATCTCAGAATTTGTGGCATGCTTATATCTTAATATTATTTTTTTATTTTTTTTAAGATTTTATTTATTTATTTATACAAGCACTGGGTACAGTCAGAAGCATGGGAAGGTGAGAGAATTCACCAGAGCCAGAGTGGGGAACAGAACAGGCAGATCGACGAAATACAATGCTTAGGGGAGCAGCGGTGCGGCAGGAGAGGTCTGTATGACATGAGGGACCCTCGCCGGCGGCCGGGGATCGAATTGGCGCTGCAGAGGCTGAGGGCCGCTTCTCAGCCCAGCACTCAACCACTGCACCACTGGGGAGGCCTTAACTTAATATTTTTAAAAGGCAATAGTGACCGTGTACTCATTTTAACATTTATTAAATCCCTACTCTGTGCCATGCTCTAGATACTGAGCATATATGGAAAGTGGGATATCATTTTTCTTTGCAGTATATCAATACATATTTTTGGTAATTCATTACCTACTGAAATTGCTGGTTTTATGATATTTGTACTGTCTTTACTGTTAATAACTGCACACTCTTTACAGTGTTTATTGCTTCTGCTCGAAAGTTTCTCTTCTCCCTTCTCCATCTGTGAGATCCTGCCATATTTGTTCACTCTTCAATGTCTAACCCCAAACAACTCTTAGCTTTTCCATGAGAACTCTGTTTCCTCTTCTGAGCGTCACAAGCACCGATGATTTGTGTTTGTTTGTCTCTTTTTGCATTGGCCTCCTTGTCAGCCTTGTGACACTCATCGCTAGCCCAGAACCCGGCCTGTGTTCAATGTTCCATTAATATGCAACACCAGTGGCTTGGCTCAAGCTGCTGAAGGGCCTCTCACCTGTGAGCAGTGGTAGTTTATAATTGAGTGATCAGAAAAGACTCTGCCCACCCCTGAGAAACCTGAAGGGCATGAAAAAGCAAACCCTGCCCACATCCTCAGTAAGGGTACTTTACAGTGCCACATCCTTGAAAGTGGAATTGGGCCTTTTACTCTCTGCCAGGGGCTGTGACCTTTCAGTGCTAAGTACCTCATTGTTGACACAGCTGACAATGTTTTCATCAATTCAAATAAAGAAGTTGTTTGGCAGCAGAGTCTTGACTGACCCTGGCGTGCTAATCATCTTGGCACCTTCCTCCCTTTTTTGACCAAAGGGAAAATGTTATAAGGAGCTTGCTGCCAGGGAATGAAGAAAAGCAAGTCATGAAAAGCCCCATGAACAGTCAAAAAGTGGTGTTCAAGATGTAAGAATATTGCCCAGTCTGCGGGGTGTTGTCATTTCCTCCAGCTGTCCACGACAGCATACTGAGGAATCTTGTATTCTGTTTTGTAGGCATGAGTTTCAAAAGAGGAGATATTATAAGTGAAATGTGGGAACTGATGGGTGCTGAAAGTTTTAGTTCCCAGGCTGAGTTGTTGACTTTGACTTGGAATTCAAGATTTCATCATACCTACACTTAAGTGAAAAACAGGATTATCTAAAAACTAATGTGAAAACCCACATTCTCCATCAGTTTTTGATTCAAAGAGGAGTACACATCCTCAACAGAAAGTCTTAGGGAATTATGTGGTGCCTAGCAACAAATCAGCACAGTTGAGAATTATCAAATGCTATAAAATTAAGTCAACTCATTCAGAGAAGTTGGTTAGGTGTTGAAAAATATGGTACACACCTACCCATTATTATGCTGATTTATTCCATTGAGGCTGTGTTTATAAGGAAGGTTAAAATGTCAGGGGGTGTGGTGTCCACTCTGTACTTTATAATAAAGGAGTGATACAGCACACTTGCCATTTTCATCTCTTCCCTGCATCTTGGCATGGCACCCCTATAGGTCAGCATGGCCTCTGTTACTTTATGTCTTCTGGTTTGGTTTAACCTATAGGTAGCTCTGGGATGCTGCGTGAACAGAGGAAACAGAGAACAAGGCATCTATTCTCCAAGATCCTTTCCTGCAATGTTTCTTAGGACTGGCCTTGTTCCTCAAATTCTCCTCGTGAGGTAGCTTACTTTACACAACTTTCTCATGTTGTATATTCTAGTAATTTCTTCCTCGCTTGTTAGGATATAGGGGTGGTGACAACTCTACTGTTGCTGGCCTCAGGTTCTTGCCCTATCTCTTGTTCCCCTCCATCCCAAACTAATCCTTTGTCCTTAGTGACTCTATCAACCTTCTATAAATTATTTCAATTTTAGTATGCCATATATTTCAGGTAAAAGTGAAAAGCAAAATCTCCTGAAAGTATCTGCAAACAGCACAATAGAGCTGGGTATAAATGCTCATTATGTGATAGAACACAAATTTCCTGTAATGGAGGTCAAAAGATGAAGTATAAAAATCTGTGCCTACCTTGAAAGAGAAAATAGACTCTATTTATAAGTAGAAAAAGGAGAGCAAGAGAACATGGAGACAGCTCAGACCAATTTCACTTCGCTAACATTTTCTAGGATAGTTCAGAAAGAGCAGCTTCAGACATTGCAGAGATCCTAAGTGTCATTGAAATTTTATAATGTCTCCACTTAAATTAAATCATCTTAATCATTTCTGAATGAATAGTTCTCAGTGGATAAGTAGCCCTATCTAAGTAGAAAGACGTGTACAAGCAGTTATTGTAGTTTTGGCATTTTAAAATTGACTTTGCATTCAAAGATTGGATAAAATTGTCAAAAATCACCAAAAATAAGACTTTAAAAGAATTTTACAAGCATAGCCCTGCCTTCTGAACAGGTTAACAATATTGGTGAAGTGTATCTTTTTGTGCAGAGGCTGCCAACTTTACCTTGACTGGCACAATAAATTAAACTCAGGCTTTAAGCAGAGTAAACACTGTTCTTGTATTATTTGCTGTCCCGTGTTCATTTAAAAGGAAACATTTGGTGGTGAGGAATCTTTATCTTTTCATAGCTTTTCTTTTAAATCATATTATGATTTAAATATTCAGTTAATATATTTGCTGTTAAATCCATGGATTAAATAAGTTTAAAAGATTAGAGTTATGCTAACAATGCCAGTACAAAAATATAAAGTTCCCACTAAGTGCCAGATGCTGCTGGAGATAGCTAAGCCATAGCCCTTATGCTCAGAAATTGTAATCAAAAGGAAGGCAACAAGCATGCATTTGAAATCACAAAATCCTTTAGAGAAATTAAGTGCCATGTATATTTATAAGAGTAGATCATATTGCTTGAGTTTATCTGGAGAAGAATTTCTGAGACTTAAAAGGAAATAGATCTTGAAGGATCCATAGGTTTTCAAAATGGTAGAAATGACACCAAGTATGGGAATTGAAGGAAAAGAGAGTTACATGAAAAAACAGCACAACAAAAGCAAGACAATGAGAAAGCCAGTTTAAGGGTTAATCAGAAGTCCAAATTAACTCAACATGGGATAAAAGGATTGCATTTAGCATCCAACAGACAAGTATTATGTATTTATGGTATAAACAAAGAGTTCTGCTAGTGTCTGGTAAACACAGTAGGAATGACACAATCTCTGCCTTCAGGAAGCTTGCATTTGTGGTAAAAAAAAAAATACCTCTCATTCATATTTTGAAGCCTCACGTGGTATGAAGGAGGCAAGAGAAAATGACGGTAATGGATGTGCCTAAACTTTGAAAAAGTGTGTTTTGCTTGTGAGCCTGCAAGTCCTAAGAAGGCCGAGAGGAAAGGCCAAGCACAAGCTGTGGTCTTTATCCCAAATTGTTCGAATCAGAATTCTCCAGATCCAGTGGACAGGACCCATTGTGAACTAGAGAGAAGAATAGGACTTTATTTCCTAGTATTTCCCAAAGAAGTACTTTGTGCGTAGTACATGATAAAGCAAGCACAAGAGTGAATGGTCATTTATCTTTAATGATCAAGAGAAAAAAATTCCCTTTCTACCCCGAAGAGGTAAGTCTGTAGAAAACATTAAAGATACAATTGGGAATTAAGTACTCTCTATAAAAATAAAGATATGTGGGGGGCTCCCTGGTGGCACAGTGGTTGAGAGCTGCGCTGCGAAGCTGTCCACAGCCTCTGCAGCGCTGGTTCTATTCCCCGCCGGCCAGGGAGAACCCCACATGGCACACAGACCCCTCCTGCCTCACCCGCTATTCCCCTCAGCAGTGTCTTTGGTCCCTCTGCCCTTCTGCTCCCCGCTCTGGCTCTGGTGAATTCTCTCACCCTCCCACGCTTCTGACTGTACCCCAGTTCTTGTATAAAATAAATCTTTAAAAAAAAACTGCCTTTAAAAAAATAATAAAGATATTTGTACCTACTACTAGATAAATGACTACTTGAAAAAAATACAGGAGATCAAGTGTTATTCTTTCAAGTTATTTCTCAAATTCCTCAAATCACAGAGATCTTTATGGAACTTGTATTCCAAACATCAAAATATTCCTGATGGATGTATGCACTGCTATGTTCTTTGCAGCACTATTTAGAATGGCCAAGTTAGGTAAACTACCTAAGTGTCCAGCGACAGAGCAGTGGATTAAGAAGATGTGGTATATGTACACAATGGAATACTACTCAGCTACAAAAAAAAGATGAAATCTTGTCACTTGTCACTTTAATTTGGGCTCATTTTCTTATAACTGAGTCTGAAGAGTTCTTAGTGTCTTTCAAATAATAGCATCCTTTCACACGTGTCTTTTATAAACATTTTCTTCCAGTCTGTGACTTGTCTTCTCATTCTCTTGACATTATATTTCATAGAGGAGAACTTTTTAATTTTGATGAAATTCAGCTCATCTGTTATTACAACATGTCTTTTGTGTTGTAGTTAAAAAAATTATCACCACATCCTAAGGTCACTGGATTTCACCCAGTGTTATCTCTAGAGTGTTTTATTTAAGTTTTGCATTTTACATTTAGGTCTATCATCCATCTTCAGTCTGTTTTTGTGAAGGGCATAAGGGCTACGTCTCGATTCATCTTTTTTTTTTTTAAGATTTTGTTTTTTTTATTTACACAAGTACTGGGGTATAGGCTCGAGGTGTGGGAGGGTGAGAGGATTCACCAGAGACAGAGCAGGGAGCAGAACAGGCAGACTGACTGAAATACACTGCCGAGAGGAGCAGTGGTCGAGACAGGAGAGGTCTGCCGTGCCACATGGGAATCTCCCTGGCTGGCCGGGAATCGAACCTGCGCCGCAGAGGCTGCGGGTAGCTTCACAGAGCTGCACTCAACCTGCTGCACCGCGTCACTGGGGAGGCCCTCAATTCATCCTTTTTTGTATTTGCATGTCCTCTCCTTCCACCCTCTCTCCTTCCTTTACTGATTTCTTATTCTAGTTTATCTTTGTTTTCCTGGAAATCCCTCTCTAATTAGGGAAAATTAAAAATCCTGCCATTCCCAATATCTTTTCCCAAAAAAAAAAATGTAGAAAAGAAAGAACACAGATATTTTATGGAAAAGCATTAGACCAGATTACAAGGTGCATCACAGGCAATCAGATAACAGAATGGGAAGAACTAAATTGTACCCTTTTTATACAGCAAAATGTGTGCTATTCATTACGTACATATTCTCTACATTAATTGTAACTCGTCTCTTGTAAGCGGATTTTACAACATCTTTTGCTGCGCATTCTTTCCTAGTCCACACAGTTTACCTGTCATTGAGGGAGCCATGTTTTTGCTGGTTGTGTTTTTCTAAAGGAATACTAAAATTACTCATCTCTATGAGAAGCAAATGGTTTAAAGCTCAGAGAGGTGCTTAGGTTAGACTCCCAAGGTGACAGAAAAATAAGATTACTATCTGTTCTCATGTTTACATTTCAAAGAGGTGGTTCTCAGACCCTTAAGAAAAAAAAAAAATTCTAGTTTCCATCCACCACCAAACAACTGACCCCCTTTACTTGATTTTCCCACCTCATCCCTCTTCCCCTCTGGTAACCCCCACTCTGTTCTCATAATCAAAGAATTTGTGTTTTCACTGTATTTTGTTTATCTTCCACATGAGTGGAAGGATATAATGTTTGTCTTTCTCTGACTTATTTTGCTTATCATTATCACCTCATTCATGTTGCAAATGACAAAATTTCATCTTTTATAACTGAGTAGCATTCCATTATGTCCACATAGCACAAGTTTGCCCATGCGTCTGTCAGTGGACACTTAGGTTGCTCCCATGTCTTGGCTATTGAAAATAATACTGCAATGAATATAGAAGTGCCTATCTCTATTTATTTATTTATTGTTTTTTTAAAGATTTATTTATTCAAGAAATGGGGTACAGGCCAGATGCATGGGAGGGTAAGAGGATTCACCAGAGACAGAGCAGGGAACAGAACAGGCAGACTGACTGAAATACACTGCTGAGTGGAGCAGCGGGCGAGACAGGAGAGGTCTGCCGTGCCATTGTGGGACCCTCGCTGATGGGCCGGGATCGAACTGGCACTGTAGAGGTTGCGGACAGCTTCACAGTGGGGCACTCTACTGCCTGTGCCACCAGGAGAGACCCGCCTATCTCTTTAAATTAGTGTTTTTATATTACTCAGATGACTATCCAGAGGTGGAATAGCTGGATCATATGGTATGTCATTCTCACCTTTTTTAGGAATGTCCACACTGTTTTGCATAGTGGCTGCATCCTACTAACAACGTATGAAGGTTCTTTATTCTTCCCATCTTTGCAAGCATCTACTATGTCTTGTCTGTTCAACTCTTGAGAACATTGCACCAAATAATCCCTAAGACTTTTCAATTCTCTCATTAGTGTGACCTACAACCTAGCTACTCACAGTATGGCCCCACAACCACCAAACATCAATGTTCTTAGAAATGTACAATCTCAGGTCCACCGCAGAGCCTCTGACGTAGAATCTTCATTTTAATAAGTGATCACATGCTCTTTAAAGTTTTAGCAGCATTGGTCTCCAGTACTGGAAAAGAAAAATAAAAGAATGATGGCAGTGGTCCAAAATATGAAGGACTTACTGGAATAGAGAGACCAAATGACAGTGACAAGTTGAGGAATAAGAAAAGTAAATTGTAATCTCAAAGAATTGAGAAGATTGCTACAGAGTGAGGAGTTGCTGGGAAAAGCAGCAGAGTAGAATCTGGCATAATTCGGGACCTTGAAAACAGACTTGGAAAAAATGTCAGGGAGGGGAAGAGAGTAAATGAGCATTCCATCAAGGCATACAACATTCCAAAGTCTTCTCAGTCCCAGAAAAGTTCTTCATAACCCTGGAAATGATGAAGATCCTCAGCTAAGCTTCCTGCTCCTTTCAGATAAAATGGATGATCACCTAGGAAAATGTAAATTGCCAAACCTGACTGCTGAAGAAGACACAGAGTGAATGGATAAATGCTATAAAATATTAAGAAAGTAATAAAAATATCCACCCTTCTAAAGGTAACAAGCCAATTAGTTTTATGGGTCATTGCTACCGATCTCATCAAGAAAAGAAAATATCTTTTCTACTTAAACTTTTTAGAGCATAAAAATGATGGAAAGCTTGACAATATGTTCTACCAGGCTAGTGTAACTGATATCCAAATCTTATTAGACCTCATAAGCCACTTCCTTATGAAAATAAATGTAAAAGTCCTAAAAAAAAATTTAACAAAAAAGTCCTAGAGTGAAAGAATATTAGGTCTAATGATTTATACCAGGAATGCAAGAATGATTCATATTAAAAGCTATAATAATATAATTAATCATATTAATGAAATAGAAAGGGAATTAAATTACTTTGATTAGATAAAATTATTGTGACAAAATTCAAAAACTTTTCCAAATAAAAACTTTTAATAATTCTAATACTACAAAATTCATAACTTGAGAATGAATACCTACCAAAAACCTATAGTAAACTCATAGTTAATGGGGGGAATTTGAACAGCATTTTCATTATCTGTAGAAATAGGACAAGAGTGCTCATTATCTCACAACATTGTTCTAGAAAGCCTACTCATTGTAATAGGACATTAAAATGTAGGAAGAGCTAAAAATATTAGAGAGGAAAAGAAGCAGTTGTGATATGAATCCAAGAGAACTAACCATGGAACTATAAAACTAATTAGGAAACCCATAAAAGTGGCCAGATACATAATAACAATTCCTAAGCCCTTAAAGTTTTGATGTTTCAGAAACAACCAGTTTAAAATGCAGTGGGATTCTATATTTCTGATTCATATCGTGGAAACACAATGTTACTTTAATAAAATTAATAATCAAAAAATGCATGAATAAATGGGAAAAATAGAATATTCCTTGTAAAAATAGTGCAAATACTTTCCTAAAAAAGTAAAATGCAATGGCCCCATACTACCTATCAAAAAAATGTCTCTTGAAAGTACAACAAAGAGAATTGCTATGGAAAGAATACTTATGTATATGTATGTATATAATATATACTACATACGTATAGTACATATTCACTACAAAAATTATATTTTAAAATGCCCTATAAGATTAATAAATGGTGTGCAACATCTGTTCTAAGAAAATATACTGAAGACCGTAAAAGAAAATCTAAATAAGAGTCATAATATGATACATTTAAGAATGACTAAAAATATAGCAAATAAATTCAAGGATTCAATACCAACAAAAAAACTTACTAAGATATTTAGTAATGTGTGACAAACTGAAAGGCATGTTCTTTTGATAGCTCAAGGCCAGAAGATACTTGGAAAATAGAGATATGGGGAGGGATTCTCCTTATCAGATTTAAAATGTTTTCTGCTTCCCATTTTCCCTCTCCCCAGCCATTGGCAACCACCCTTCTGCTCTTATCCTGAGTTTGACTATTTTAGATGCCTCATATAAGTGGAAACATGTAGTATTTGTCTTGTCATGGCTGGCTTATTTCATCCATGTTGCAGCATATTACAGGGTTTCCTTGTGTTTTACAGCTGAGTTATATTCCATTTTAAGCATATACCATATTTTGTTTATCTGTTCTTCTGTTGATGGGCATTTAGATTGTTTCCACATGGTGACTATTGTGAATATTACTGCAATGAATATGGGAGCACCAATCTCTTTGCAATCCTGGTTTTGATACTTTTTGGATAAATACCCAGAAATAAGATTGCTAGATATACTGTGAAGAGGCTAGATCTTATTATGCCATAATGAATCACCTGGGTTTATTTGCATGTTCCAGAGGACTTAGGCTGTGTATCCTGTCTCATTCCCTCCCTCTTAGAGTCTGCCCACTCTCTGTATTATGTCTGTGCCACTCTTGCACACATGGGGAACATTCTGAGATCCTATACCACTCTAGGGCCTGGGGAAATCAGACCTTCTGTATCCCACTCAAGAATATGCCACAGAATGGCATGGGGAAAGACAATCATAAGGCCAGCAGATGGACAGAAAATGGAGATAGCTGTTCTGTTGCTACAAGCCCCCTAGCTCTCAAAACAAGGCCATCTACACACTGAGTCAGGGCCTTGGTTGTGAGCTGGAGCAGGAAATGGAGGATCAAGGGACCCCTTCTCAGGACTTACTAATTTGTAAACTCTCATCACTACCCCTCCTGTCAGATTAGAGTCTCATCTACAATTGAGCCAAAGGTTTGTTCTGCTAGAATTATGCTTCTGAGGTTCAAAGGACAAGACTCAGCCTTTTCTTAGAGTCTTGCTGTTGATGAGACAATATAGCTAGCAGAATAGAAAAATAGATGGCACCAACCAGACATACCCAGCCAAAATGAGCTGTTACTATATCTACTTGTAATATATTTATATCTCCATCTGTTCTGGATATTTATAAATCCCAAAAAAAGCTTTATTAGGCCATACTTTAAACCAGGTTAACGAGGTTACCTCCAGAGAAGGCAATGCATAAATGGAGATTTTAATTTTTATTCTAATTCTTCAGAATCCTTTGAAAGCTGTAGTGTAGTTGATTTACAAACTTCAGCATGAATCAGAATTATTTGATGGTTTCCTTAAAATTCTCATGGCTGGGTCCCAGACAATAATTTACATTTCTAACTAATCCCAGGCAAGGCCCACAACACTGGTCTGGGGACCATGCTAGGAAAAACACTGCTTCCAAGCAAACCTATGTAACTTGTAGTATATATAAATTTACACATTTTTTAAAAATGTAAGTCTTGGCTTCTGTAGGCATTGCCACTGAGTTTACTCGAAAGAATGACCTACTCCTTAATGCAGTAACTGTTCAGCTGCTGCAGAGGGAATGGTTATATGTGGAGCCTCTGTCCTCTACACCAGCCCATGAGTGAATGGAATGAGCTTCCCCAAACTGGGGAGGGCCTTCCCATCACTGACAGTGGTGAAATTCATTTTGCTTAAATTATTCTTTTTTTATTTTTCTTCGAAAATTTCCCACCCATATCTTTTCAAAAGAGAAACAAAAACGCATTGAGGCAATGAGGAAACATTAAAACTGAAAAATAACTGCCACAGAGGGAGCCACTGTTCTGATCATTTTTCAGCACAGATTAGTTTCACATGGTCTTCTAGAATTTCATTTAATGGAATTCTGCAACACATATACCTTAGGCATATTTATTGTTTTACATTTTAATATCCCTGTAATTGGGTGTATCCTAGAAATTGGTGTTGTCTTAGCAATAAATGGCAGTATTTGCCTTTTTTAATGTTATATAAAATAATGGAGGCTCTTACAGTCTTAGATATTTGATTCGAAGAAGTATATTGTCTATAGATGGAGCAAATATGGAAAAATATTTAGAGTCAATCTTGTTGGTAGGTTTCCCGCTTTTATGTGAGTTTGAAAATTTAATGTAAAAAAGTTTACTAATACAAAAAGGGATACCACAATTATCAAAAGAAATGTTTTCCAACTATGTGTTTGATTTTTTTTGTACTGCCTATGGACATACCAAAAAAAAAGGTTTATTCTCTGAAGGATGAGGGTGCATTTATATTCAAGTTTATTGATTCAGTTCCTCTGTGTCCTTATTATTTTTTTTAACCAATCCATCCTCTGGAAACAAGTATATTGACCTCTTTCTTCCACTAACCATATTTTAAGTTCTAATAGTTGTTTAACATTTTGGTTGCTATGTTGTTTTTGGTGAATTTAAGGTTTGTAATCTTCCTTGTAACTTTGTGCTATTTATTTTAAAATTTTTCTTTATCTGATTTAGTGCTTAATCACTGAAGATGGAAACATGAACGGCTTTCTGGCCCACCATAATGTCTAATTTTCCTACTTGTTGTCCACTTCAAGACTTTAAAAATAGTTTCACTTCCCTCCTTCTTCCCCTTTTCATTAATCCTAAATTTTGTTGAAATAATTTAATATGTTTTGTACTACACTATTATTAAAATTATCTTGTAGTAGGTAAAAACTTTTAAAAAGATGTAGCAAAATGGATTCTTTGGCTTTTCTGGTCAATTCCCTCAATATGATCCGTTTACTCTGGATATTTAGTGAACTCTTACCAGCTTTCTTATCTTTTTGTGGGAAGTGGGCGGGGGCAGGATACTTGATTCTCCTTATAACCGCAATAGCTATAGAATGTCTTCCTACAACTTCAGTATCTTTTACAAGAGGCATTATTTTTTTTGCCTCAGATTCTAGTTTCCTGCATTTGTCCTGCAAAGTAAAGTGCGAGGTTTGTGTTTTTCTGAAAAGATCTCCTTAGAGACCTGGCCTGGTTTCTACCCTTTATGGCTTTCTCATTTGCCTTTCATGTCTCTGTACAGTTGTGTATTTGGCTAAACTCTTATACTTCCTGATTTTTCTCTATTCTGGCAGATAAATCTTATTTGGGAGGAATTGCTTCTGTGGATTAATGCTTTTACCTGCTATTTTCCCTTGGCTCAGTGATTCTAACCAATAAACTCACTCTTTTTATACCATTTTATTTGCTTACATAGCCAATTGAGTATTCCAGATATATGGAATATATTCATACCAATTTCTTCTTAAGCTTCTATTCTAGCATGGCTGGGACTTTCTGTCACAGGTATTTTCTTTCCATATTAGCTTTCATTTCTGTTTTGTCTGTTCTACTTTTGGGTATGTATGCTGCAAATAACTTAAGTCTCTCTCTGCCTCCTTGCTTGTTTTTCAGCAAAAGTGGATAGTAGCACTGAAGTGATGGAGTCCTAAAGTATTTTAATTAAAACTTCATATGCAGGCTAATGAGAATGTCTCATTTACACTGGTTTCTAAACCTCTTTTATATTTAATCATGGACATAGGGTAGAATGTTGTTCCAAGCTACTGCAGATGTACTCTTTGGAGCAAATAATAAAGAACAAGGAGAAATTATTATTTTAAAACAGAACTTGGCATTAGCCCATTTTAACCCTTTCAAAACTGTTTTTCAGGCCCCTAATTTTTCCTTATAAGTATATACCCAACAGAAATACAAACATATATTCACCAAAAGACATGTGCTAGAATTGTCATAGCAGCAATATTTGTAATAATCCAAAGCCAGGGCTTATCTAAATACTCAGCAACAGCAGGACAGCTGAATGTAGCATTGTCATATAAGGGACTATTACACAGCAATTAAAATAAACAGTGTAGGGCTTCCCTGGTGGTGCATGGGACGTGTCAGCACTATGGAGCTGTCTGAAGCCACTGAGGCACGAGTTCGATCCCAAGCCAGGGAGCTGGCCCATGTGGCGCAGCATACCTCTCCTGTCTCGCCTTCTGCTCCCTCTCTCTCTTTTTCCCTGAGTTATTCATTTCTTCTTTTCCCCTTTTTGTAAATAAACCTTTTATTAACCTTTGTGTGTGCTGCAGTTGTCTCATTATAAGTCCCTTTTAAGCATGCACCTGAGGACCCACAGTCAGGCCAACCTATTTCACATTGGGATTGCCTTGTAACAGAGAAGACGAAGAGAGATTTTGTGAGCATAATAGCATATTAAAATAAAACAATGATAGTTGTCCATCTTGGTGAGAAAAATATGGTGTGACTTATAGACGTTCACTCTGAAGCATCTGAAAGCACAGTTCCTGGGATGGACTCAGACCCCTGATTGAAGCTCCCTTTAGAAAGAAAAAGGAGAGCGAATAACCTAGATGTTTATCTGAGATATGTCTGGTATGTACTAACTGGGTGACTCCAGGGAAAAGACTTTTGTTTATATTCCCTTGAGATTATGAACTTGCAGGGTATTTGTTTGTGATTGGCATGTTCTCATAATAGTCTCATAATGGTGAAACTTCTCTCTGAGAATGAACTTGCCGGCAAGCTTTAAAAGACTTACCAAGTTTATGTGTAGAAATATATTAACTTAGCTTGTAAGAAGCATTAAATTATGAAAGACCTTGAAATCATGGAACAGGTGTTTAGATGTAATTTTGGAAGCAATTGAGAACTTCTAGTTTGTTTAGGGGGTTTATAAGTATATGTTACAAACATAATTCTCATGTACCTTTGGGGAGAGGAGGAACAAAAAAGAGACACGTGGGTTTCTGGAGTGTAGAATCAGATGAACGATGCATTGATGAAGCTGGCATCAGAGTAAGACCAGGAACTGGCATAAAGGGACGATCACAATGGAACAAAAGTTGTCATTTTACTGGGTCCCGTCCCTTCTGTGTCTCAAGCTAGTGAATTGCCTTTGAAGCCTTAAGTGGAATGAGGTAGTGAATTGAAGGAAAGTGTATGATAATTGCACATCCCAACAATGAATAACAGCAAGAATGACACAAAAAATTGTGGTGCACACACTAGATGGTGCATATTGAGTTTTGTTGTCAGCACCTTGTATGATAGCTTATCTCATAATGCTGGCACATTGAACCGGAGTAAATAAAACCTTCTGTACCAAGAAGACTATATTTTTATTCTCAGTGATACATGACTTCAGGTATCTTTAGAGGAAGGGAGAACATACTGGAGTTCAATAATAACATGTTTATTATAGTACTGAATGCGAAAATGCCTCAGCAGTAGCTTTTAAAAATGCATGATAAGACTACATGGCCCTTCAATGCAGTGATGATAAATAAATAAAACCCAGAGGCAGAAAAGCCTAGCCAGTTTCTGTAGTGAAAATACGTCCCCCCCAAAATGATTCATAAAATGGAAAGTTAGTGAGACTCTAGATCATATACATACACCCAATAGAGACATCCGACATAGACGTCCTATGTATAGAAATATACATGTATATATGTTTCCTCCTCTGAAATCTCCAGTCCTTTTCCTTGATTAAATTAGACACCTACATACTAGTGTAGAGAAAATGAACATGTCTTTCGTATGTATTTGCTTTGTTCATTCTTCATAATGATATGTAGTTGGTTGTGGGTTTAAGTTGTAGATTTTTGAGCTGTTAGTCTAGCTAATTGTTGGCATTGGGAAATCTGCAGCTTCTGAAATATGTTTATTATTTTTCTCTTAAATGTGAATATAGTATTATCTGAGAAAAGGTACAGTATTCTTGAAGTTCATACTCTATGGGATAACATATAGAAAGTATTTTGAAAACCATAATACATGACATTAAAATAGGAGTGTTGATGTTGATAATGATAATAGTGTCACCAGGTTCATGGAGATGTGCGTGCTAAATGTCACATATGCCTGGATGTTAAGTAGAAAGGAAAATTGTCATTTTTCTATTGAAAAAGGAAAGCTGAGATTCTCCCTGGTCATGGTCTTTTAACATAGGCTATTTTCTTTGTAATAGTCTGTCAATTTATATTTATTGAGATCCTCTGTGTGTAGAATTCATTTCTTGTTGTTTTGGAGAATTGTAAAAAGTAGTAGTGAGGTCTCTGCAGAGGAGGAATTTTATTTCCTAATGGGAAAGAGAACAGTTTAATGTGCCTAACATGTATGTGAAATAGACTATGTGTATGTTAAATTATGAACCTACCTCACTGTACACTTCCTGCCCACACATTCGCTTTTTTAGGTGCTTGCTGGGGGAATGGCACTATGGCCTGCTGGCCAAATCCAATCATCAGCCCGCTTTTGTATGGCCCTTGAGCTAAGAATGCTTTTTCCATTTTTAGAGTATTACACAAACAAAAATAGAAACAAGAAGTCTGTGTAACACAGATACTATTATGTCTCACTGAGCCTGAAATATTTAGCGTCTTGCCCATTACAGAAACAATTTGTTGACTCTTGATTTAGAGTAATTCATGAAGAAACTGAATTTTTGCTAAATTAAAGAGACCAGAATTGTCTAGGATTTGTGTGAAATGGGTACAAAGCAATCTCATGGCAGTGGACAAAGCTGGAATTAAAAGACCACCCGTTTGTGGGCTTCCACAGTGGCGCAGCAGGTTGAGCGCAGCGCTGTGAAGTTGTCCACAGCCTCTGCAGTGTGGGTTCAATACTCGGCCAGCCAGGGAAGATTCCCACATGGCGTGGCAGACCTCTTCTGTCTCGCGGGTCAGTCTGCCTGTTCTGCTCCCAGCTGTGTCTCTAGTGAATCATCTCAGCCTCCCGTGCCTCTGGCCTGTACCCCAACTATTGTATAAATCAATCAATCGATCAATCAATAACCACCCGTTTGTACTACAGTGGCCTTCAAAGCCCTTCCTAGGAAAGGCAGACATGGATGCTGAAGTCACACTCATTACTACAGGCTGCTTCATGAGCTGATTCCCCAGGCAGGTGCATGAATCTCTGTCATCTCTGATAGTACAGACTATTCAAGACATTCAGATAGTACAGACTATTCACGTAAGTAAACCTAGGTCTCCGTTCTCTCTTCACTGGCTAGTTTTCCACATATCAGCATGCCGTTTATAAACTGTGCCCACAAGACACCCACGCCTTCCCTCCGCCACTGCGCCGTGCGCTCGCCCCAGCCTCGGCACGCCTTCTCCCAAGACTTTCGGGCTCAAGAGATTCCCAGCCAGGAAACTAAACCAGAATCGCCCCCTTCCCCAGTGCATTCGGATGAAAACGCGTCCTAAAATCAGGTCCAATTGCAAGAGGAGACGCGAGAGAAGAACCCAGCTGGGTCTGTAAGGAATCGCCCGTGAGGTGGTGGCAGGTTCGGTTCACGCTGTACAGGGATGGAGGCATCGGCCACGTCGCTGCCAGCAGCCCTGCGCTGTGGCCATGTTTTCTCCTGGGAGGCTTCTGCGCCAGCTCCGTGATAGAAATGTGAGCTCTTTGGGGGAAAATAAACAAAAAAAACTGTGCCCATAAGGACCTTGGGGTGCTCCCTCAGCAACACATTAACCTCCTAGACTCAAATCCATGGTTAATTGTGACATGAATGTTGATTGAAGTTGCCATTGGATGTGACAGAAAAGACCTATAGTTTCCCAAGATTTCTTTGGTTTGTTTACCAGAAAGCTGCCTTTTGATTCAGAGCTGCAGCTGCAATTTGCAGTGTGTGACTCAGCCTTTTGCTTTATGTTCTTGCCAATGCCTTTGCTGGGAAGTGTCCTTTCATTTGTGCTACCAAAGCTTTCTTTATGGGAGTTTCTATCTATCATTTTTAATCCCCTGCATCCCACTCACCCTGCACCATCCTCCAGGGGCTCTCAGCTCTTCCATGTGTCATGGACTTGTCCTCTGCTTGACCACTTGTGTGTGTGTGTGTGTGTGTGTGTGTGTGTGTGTGTGTGAGTGTGAGTGAGTGCATCTTTATGCACTTTCTTCGCGAGTGTTCTATGTCGGCCTGCACAAACCAAAGACAGAGAGGGAATCTCTTTAGGGGAGGAAGATGATGCCTGTGAAGTGGGTAAACAAGATGAGGTCTCCATGTTGCAGATAGAAGCTTTAAACCAGGAGACTTAGCCTCCCCTAGTGTTGTGGTGGACACATGTGCCCTCCAGTGCAACTTGCCTCCCTAGTCCCCCTCAACACACCGGTGAGCAAAGGGGTTTTGACATGAGCCTGATTTGACCCAGGTGTGTTAAAAGACCAGGTGGGACCTAGTGTGGCCAAAACTCATTGGCTGGCCTCCTCTGGTTATAGTCTGCCCTTCTCCAAATTCACTGTAAAACTAGTGTCACTTTCTACTTGTGCAGTGAGCAGAGCAAAGTTAGAGTACTGTTTTACAGAACTGAGCTGGGCTCTCCTTCCCCAAGCCCCACCGATATTTTTTTCCTTGTTGCCAGGCACTTGTCAGGGTTAGAGTCAACATTCTACAAATTTCTGTGTGGTCATATGTGCCTCACAGGATATGTATTGGCAACCACCAGATGCATAAGTGCAGTGCCCTTTAGGACCACAGAGAACCATAAAAATCATTCCTTATAAAGAAACAAAACAAAGGAACAGACAAAACTAAACCAAAACAAACCTCAGAAATCTGACTGAGGCTATCAGAGGGGGAGCTTGCGGGGTGGGGAGTGAAGTAGAGAGGAAGGCCAATGGACGTAGTAGAAGGTTATTGGGGCGCTGGTGGTAGGTATGGTGGGCTTACATGCATCTGAAAAGATGTGACCCTACACTCCTCATCATACATGTGTTGCAAACCAATGATACCTCAATTAAAAATAAAACAAAAATCTCTCCAGGTGCTCCTGAAGCAATCGTTGGTGGCATTTTCCAAATATTTGAGTCAAGTCCCATGTATCTCTATGTTTTCCTCAGAGATGCTGGTGCAGGTTGCCATGATTGTTTCTATAATAAAGAGAAGATACACTTCAAAGATGCCGCCAAAAGATTTTCTGCCTGGGTTGAAGAATATTTTGAATTCACTCAGAAGATTAGACTCTTTACACAAGCCTATGAAGTCTCAAGTCACCTCCAGAGGAAACTATCCCTCTGAAGTTACAAATTCTGTGTTTGGAAACACTTCATAAAAATATGAACAGGTTCACCTTTTCATTTAGGGACTTCTCAAAAAAAGATTTAAAAAGGGAGCTTCCTAAAATTTCATAGGTTGTTGATGGCTTACCTTCAAGTGCAAAAATGGGGTTATTTGAAGAATTACTGTAATTCCAAGTTGCTGAGACCAAATACATAGTAAAGGCATCTTAGAAGAATTTGGTTTTTTATATTCAAAAGGGCAGGTTTGCTATAAAAGGGAAGGGAAATCAAACATGTTAGCACGAACACAAGCAGGCAGAGAGAGATGCCCCTGAAAGGGACAGGTTTGTTAGAAGAGAGGTCTGCCTGGTCATAGGCAGACAGTCTTAGGAGGAGAGCTGCCTCTGCTGCTTTGCAAAGGGAGAAGATTGGTGAAGAGAAACACCTTTATAGTCACTGGTGGGCAGGAGAGCTGCTGCTGCATCTCAGAAGAATTTAAACCAAGTTCAGAGGGAAATACTGTTTGGTCAAAATTTTTCAACTTCAGGAAAACCTAAAACTGCTTTTCTAAGAAGCTGCAAAGTGCACTAAAAGAGCATAGGAAGTGAGAACAACAGCAACCAAAGTTTTGAAAACTAAAATGCATGAATGAATCACATTTTAAACGAGAGCCAATTAAAATTCCTGCTAAGTGCCACATCTGTTTTTGTGGTTATTCGGCATTGATTACCTATTTTTACTTGAGCATCGGTCACATTTTTCTGTTTCTTTGTGTCTTGTATCCTGGACATTATGAATAATAGGATTACAGACTCTGGATTCTGTTATACTCCTTCAAAGATTCTATTTTACTAGGCAATGAACTTGACTGACCTTGAGTTACAAAGTGTCTCCCTGGTAGTGGGCAGTGGCTGAAATCTTTATTCTGTTATTTTTGCTTAGCTGGGTGATTTTGACTTTGCCTTGTACATATAGGGATCAACCATATAGTTGGGTAGAGTTTATATGCAGAATTTGGAGATACCCTTATTGAATCTCTCCTTTCTGATATTTCTTCCTTCTCAGATGCTGTGATTACCTAACTTATGCTCTCCCTTTAAGCCAGTAAGACTGCATATTTCTATCCCTATTGTAACCAGCTTATTTGGAACTGACAAGAGCCTGCCCACAGGAAAGGCTGTAAAAGGGGAAACTTATCCCATTTCATTTCCTACTTCTTTGGACACTACTTTAGCTAATTTTAGCTAGTCACTGCTGACTTCAAGTAGAATTTTCAATTTGGGTGATTTTCAAGTTCTTTTCTGTGGGAGGGATAATCCCACAAGAGCTAGTTCCATTATTAGAATGAGATCTTCTCCCCACAACACATAAGTACTTCTAATGCAGTAACAGTGGACTGTGATGTATGGATTTATATAGTGGTCTTCTGTTACAGAGTAAAGAACTGTGTTGTGAATTAAGCTCCTACCATCCCTCCTATAAAGGGTCTGCATATGTCCCAAATCTTTAAGGCAAGAAAAACATTGGTGCTCTCGCTTAACTCCAAGTACACCATAAAAAGAACGAGACCACAAAAACACACCCTTGAAATCACAGTACATCTATTAATTCTTAGTGCATAATTGCTGTAAATAAATATCACTTTTGTCACAGTACTAATTGTCTAGAGTGAAAGAGCATGGCAGACAGTGGTGGGCAAAGAAAATGTGGCATTCCCCAGGACTGCTTTTAAAACTTCAAAGTTTCTTCCCTATAATTAGTCCATAAACCCACTGCCACCAAGGGAAACAGTCCATGAACTGTCTTGTTCTTCCCTACTATAATGCTGCCTACTATAAGTTTTTGTCTCTTTCAAGCCTTCCCTGGGCCATTGTAACTGGATTTCCTCCATGGAAATATTTAGGAGAGAAAGAAAGAAGCACTCCCTGTGATTGGCTTGTGTGTGTGTCTGTGTGTATGTGTCTGTGTGTATGTGTGCTGGGGAAGAGATGACACTTGGAAAAGTCCTTGTTGGGTATTCAACAGTAAGGCCAAAAGCTGTCCCTGCCTTGCTAGATGCCGGTAAGACTTGCATAATCAGAAATGATCATAAAGTCCTTGTTTGTCCACAAATCACAACTTATATGCACCTAGGTATGTTCATGAAGCAAAGTTTGCAGTCTTTCCTTCACAAATATTAAGTAAATACATGTTTTCATTTGTTTTCTGTACCTTTGACTTCAGATTTCTACATGACAATTTTCTGCGTTTGTTGTAGGAGGTAGGCCTTAATTACTGTGAAGTATTGACAGCATTTCAATCCTCTCTCAAACCGAGTGATTCAAAAACAGACGAAACTGGCCTTGACATCTGTTTGGAAGAATGAGGGATTATTGCAGGGAAATATCTTATCAAAGCCAGGATACAGTGGATGTCTGTCTGATAGGTAGTTTTGCATAAGTCAAAGTAGATTGTGAAAGGACTTATCTTTCTTATTTAAAAGGTTGCTTGGTTGTTTTGTTTTATTTTGTGGTAGACAAATCATTTTGCTTATCCCAAATAAGGTGAGCTGCTTCTTCTAATTCATTGATACTTATTTGTGTGTTTCATCTGAAGGATGTTTTATATCTGAAGGACAGACTGTTTCAGAATCATAGCTGTATAACTTTCTTAAAGCTGGTCAAAGGCAGTTGCATCCAGCAGAGGATTTTGTACATAATCTTTGTCAATAAATAATAGCAATTTGGTGATGGAGATTTGTCTACACCCTTCAATAAAGAGGCAGAAATTAAATTACCAAGAGCGTGATGCATCAGTGGCCCAATTGGCGATTTAGAGGGATTGAAAATCATGACAAATTGCTTTTTCAAAGGGTGTAATTTTTCCCCTACTACTTGGCTTCAAGTCAGTTATTTTAAGCTCTTCATACTTAACTTTTTCTGCATATATGAGACATGACCATATTCCTATGAGAAGAAATTTGAAAATTACTAGATTAAAAAGATAATTTATAAACCAGCCTTTAGGTTGTAACTTCTGTAAATCCAAGGACTTAAAAGAACATTTGCCTACAAAAATTAAAAGGTGAAAAGCTTATTCTCATTTTCATGGAATCACAGGAAATCATGGGAGCATAAAATTCTGTAGAATGTCAATGTCAATTAAGGATAGTGCATTAAATAGAGTCAGAACTGCTGATGTTTTGCAAATTCACCTTTTAAAGACACTTTGGCAGAAAGTGAAAATTCAAGGTCACTTGGCTTTTTCTACTTCATTAAAATGGTGAAGGCTGATTTTTCCCAGTAAACAATTTAAAGTGTGAAATAATGAATATATTGATATGAAAGCAATGAATAAAGCAGTAACTCTTGAATATAACATTATGCAATCATATTATAAATAATGATTAACTACCAATAAAAGACTTGATTATTTGAAATGAATTCTATACACATTTGTTTAATATAATATGGCTTTTCCCCTAGATGTGGGGTGCACAAGATTGACTATTGGAGTAGTATTTTCTGCTGTTTTGTGCCATAGAACTGCTACTGTGTGTCACATAGGGAAGGTGATTCACTATTTCATGCAGTGTGTTCAGAAACACACAGAAATGTCTGCAGCATTTTGTTAACTGGAAGATTTCCATGTCTACCCCAAAAATATAGAATCAGAATTTCTAGGACCTGAAAGCTAGAAACCACATGTTGGAGGAACACATCAAAAAATCTTATGCTCACCAAAGTTTGGGAATTTTTAGGTAGAAAATCAACTACCAAAATCAGAGAATTACAGATCAGAGAAATTACACTGTTTAAAATGGAGAAATTTTCTTTAAACCTTTGCTGCCTACATCTTTGCCTGATGACCTTGTGATTTCCTCTTTTACAACTGAGGTTGACCTTAACAATTAGAAAGCAAAGAGTCTGATCAAAGAGGTAGAAGAGCGGAAGAACAAGGAAAAATAAAGACAAAAAAAAGAACAGAATATTTTTAATAGATGTTATGTCTAGCTGATAAAAATCTGAAAGTAGAAATAAAAATGAAGATAACCAAACAAAAAACCTTACATTTTAAAGACTGGTCCAGCCCTATTGAAAGAAGTGTGACGTTTCCTCAAAAAGGTAAAAATGGGGGCCTCCCCGGTGGCGCAGCGGTTGAGCGTTGGGTCGCGAAGCTGCCCGCAGCCTCTGCGGCCCGGTTCGATCCCCGGCTGCTCCCCGGCCAACGGAGGAGGGTCCTGCATGGCACGCAGACCTCTCCTGCCGCCCGCTGCTCCCCTCAGCAGTGTACTTCGGTCCTTCTGCCTGCTCTGCTCCCCGCTCTGGCTCTGGTGAATTCTCTCACCCTCCCGCGCTTCTGACTGTACCCAGTGCATGTATAAACAAAACAAACAAACAAATAAATAAATAAATAAACATGCCTCTATAAAAAATAAATAAATAAATAAATAAAGGTAAAAATGAATTTACTATAAGACCCAGCAATTCCACTCCTAAGTATTTATCCATAGTGCACAAAAGCACTAATTCAAAAGGAAACCTAGCAACACTGTTTACAGTAGCCAAGTTATGGAAACAACCTAAATGCCCCAGAACTGACAAGTGGATCACGAAGATGTGATATATATATATATATATATATATATATATATACACAATGGAATACCACTCAGCAATCAAAAAAGAAAAACTGATGCCATTTGTGGCAACATGGATAGAACTGGAAGGGATTATTATTCTAAGTGAATTGAGCCCAAAGGAGAAAGATAAATATGGGATGGTTTCACTTACATGTGGAATCTAGAGAAGCCAAATGATCAGACAGAGACAAACTGTAAGACTCACCCTTGACAGCAGACCTGAGATCAGAGACCCTCAGAAGGAGAGAGTGAGAGAAAGAGAGAGGAGGAGAGTAGAGAACAAGGGGGATGAGAGTATGGTGGGTTATGGGCACTTGGGTGGTAGGACAACTATGGTGACAACACCTAAAGGGAGAAATCCTATATTAGGAAAAAATAAACAGGGATGTTTAAAAAAAATTTTAAAACACTGAACTTATATTTTATACCAGCTTAAGATATACACAAATGTTTCAAATATATTGGGTTGTGTGATTTTTTATAATTATCCTATGAATAAAAGGAGAAGATACATTCTTTCAGATTATAAACACTAAATCTTAGAAAAATTAAGTCATGTGGCTCAAGGTCCAAGTGTACCCGACAGAGGTGGGATTAAAATTCGGAACTTGGGCCTCCCCGGTGGCGCAGCAGATTGAGTGCAGTGCTGTGAAGCTGTCCACAGCCTCTGAAGCGCGGGTTCGATCCCAGCTGGCCAGGGAGATGTCCACATGGCACAGCAGACCTCTCCTGTCCTGCCTGCTGCTCCTCTCATCAGTATATTTCAGACAGTCTGCCTGTTCTGCTCCCCACTCTGTCTCTGGTGAATCTTCTCACCCTCCCACATATCTAGCCTGTACCCCGGTTCGTATATGCATGAATAAACAAATCTTAAAAAAAAAAAAACACCTCTGAACTCATTACCCAAATTTCAGTGCTCTTCCTTTAAAATACTTAACCTGGGCCTCCCCGGTGGCGCAGCGGTTGAGTGCTGGGTTGCGAGGCTGCGCGCGGCCTCTGCGGCGCCGGTTCGATCCCCGGCTGCTCCCCGGCCACCGGAGGAGGGTCCCACATGGCACTCAGACCTCTCCTGCCGCCCGCTGCTCCCCTCAGCAGTGTACTTCGGTCCTTCTGCCTGCTCTGCTCCCTGCTCTGGCTCTGGTGAATTCTCTCACCCTCCCGCACTTCTGACTGTACCCAGTGCATGTACAAACAAAACAAACAAACAAACCAGCAAACAAATAAATAAAGCATGCCTCTATTAAAAAAAAAAATAAATAAATAAAATAAAATACTTAACCTATTGTTTTAGATGTATGTCTGTCTGCCAGTCTGTCACCTTCAGAGAACTTTTTTAAATGCTTACAAGAAATGTATTTTATTTATTTATTGAGGTTACACTGGTTTACAACATTGTATACGATTTAGAGGTACAGGATCACACCCTTCAAGTGTATGTTACCACACCCCACCTACCACCAAGTCACCCAGGGTCCTCTTCCATAGTCCATTGGACCCCCAACCCCTCTGATAGCCTCAGTTCTACAGTCATATTTCTAGGGTTCGTTATTGGTTTGGCTTTATCTGATCCTTTGTTTTGTTTCTCTGTATTCCATATATGAGTGACACCATCTGGCATTTGTTTTTCTCCTTCTGACTTACTTCACTTAGAGAGCAGGGATCTCCTGTGTTGAATCCCTAGTGCTTAACACACCTCCTAGCTCATGGAAGGGATTCACTTTATGTTCACTGAAATAGAATGGGATGAACTAATATTGATGAGCTGAGGCTTATAAGAGGGAAAAGAACACTGGTTTTACATCCTAGAAAATTATACACCCATAATAATACTTAAGTGCTCAAATTTGCATTATTAGGGGAAAAGTCCATTATAAGTATTCACAGGACTCTTGGTTGCACTCAATATACACAACCACTGTAGTCTCATGTTACTGATTATTAGTAATGGATGCTTTCTGGTTTTCCCCCCTTATCCTTCATTATCCCCCTCCCTCCCCCCAATTAAGTGGTCTTCAAGTCCAATTTGTAACCCTATCAGAAAATCTTTTCTCTACTTACATACTATAGCTCATCTTCTTGTTAGTGGGGAAAGCAATCTATTATTTTTCAACCACACAGGATAATGTATGCGTCTAAGTGAGGCTCATTACTCTTCCTTGTAAAATAGCCCCCAAAGCCACTTTAACATTATCGTAGGGTGGCTGAGATTGAGACCTTCTTATATACCCACAGTGACATCACAGCTTCTCTAATGTGGTGACCTCAGGAGAATGACACACACAAGCAGCTTCATTTCTAAGGGAAAGATGCAGCCTCTTAAAGACCAAATCAGATTTCTGGATATTCAAATAGATGAGTCACAGCACAGTGTGAGTTATTGAAAAACACCCAAAAAAAAAAAATGTTGTGGAAAGTTTTCTGCCCTCAAGGAGATAATGCTATTTAAGGAACCGGGATTCTCAACACAATTAGCAAGCAATGCGGAACTGCACTAAATTATGTGGTACAGAATTCCAGTGCTCCAGGAAGCAAGAACAAGGAAAATTGCCACAGATTCAGAAGATCAGGGAAGGGAAAGGTTTTAGGATACCAGTTCCTGTTCCTGACCCTCTTTCCAGCTCTAAATTGGGCATATGCCAGACTACACAGATTACTTCCTCTAATAATCACAAAATACCCCTTTCTTGACCTTCTTTTGATTAACCCAGTCTCGAGATTCTTCAGCTCTCCATTTTATCACATTGTATTTTTTAGTATCCTAGCTTGCATTGTTCCTGTCATGTTATATATCTGTATATAATTTTATATAATTATAGATAACTTTATATAGTTCATAAAATTCTTTTTTTTTTTTTCAATTTATTCAGGGAAGGACCACACATTTTTTTCTATTATGTCTTCTGTTACATTGGTGTGGTGTCCTCCACAAAATAACCACTCAAATGAAGTTGTTAATTGATAGAATAAAAAGACTGGGCTTTATAGATCTTGCTGGCATCTGAAAAGTACTTGGCATATAGTGGGTACACAATAAATATTTTGATGAAAATCCATCTAACCATGAAATGAATGAACTTTCTGGTCAATTTTCATCACTTTAATATCAATTTAACCTGTCAGCTAATATATTACTTTATATATGCAGGTAATGAGAAAATAGCAAGTTGAGTTAATGTAAGTGGTTGTGAGTTGGCAGTGGATTGCGGTCATTGGGATATATTACTGCAAAAATACATTGCATCTATATGTAAACAGATCACCATAGGCCCAGAGTTTGAAGTTTGTTACAATAGCTATGTCTTTGTACAACAATTCCTCATTTTTAGTGTAAATAGGGTTATAGAGAGTATTTGTCCTAAAAATTAAACACTACCCAACCATTTTTCTATGTCTCTCTTATTGATTAGTTGTCATATTGATTCATTGCTTGCTACATTTAAACAAAAGGCAAAAACCAGAAGAGGCTTTAGAAAATGCCATGCAGGGAGCAATCTACTACAACCAGCAAATGCTCACTGCCTATTACGTTTCTTCTACTGTTAGTGTCTAAAATATGTAGAGTAGTGGTTTTCATAACCTGAATTATAATGAAAACTTGTCTCTTTCACGTACTAATTGTGTGAGCTGGATTTAGCTGCTTAGTGTCCTTAAGTTTCTGTTTCCTCATAAGCAAGTATTAAATTAATAATGCATATTCCATGACCCACCATTTCCACTCCCAGGCATATATCCAACAGAAATGCATAAATATATTTTTCATCAAAAGAAAATGTACTAGAAACTTCATTGTAGCACTGTTTGCAGTAGTCCTAAACTGGAAACTCCCTGAGTACCCATTCAACAGTTAGAATTGATAAATACATAGTGGCATAGTCACACAATAGAAAACTGGAAGCAGAGAGAACAAACTACAACTGTTCTCAATCTCATGGGTGAATCTCACAAGCCTGCTGACCAGTGAAAGAAGACAGAAGAGTCTACATTTTGTTATTCTCTTAATGGAAAATACTGAAACTGGCAAAACTAATATGTACTATTAAAAGCAAGGGGGTTGGTTTCCTTGAAGGGAAAGGGTTTTGAGAGGGAAAGGAAGCAGGAGGCCTCTGCAGCACTGATACTTTTTTTTTTAACCCACTCTTTCTTTTTTAAAAAGATTTATTTATTTATGCATACAAGAACTGGGTACAGGCCAGAGGTGTGAGGGGTGAGAGGATTCACCAGAGACAGAGTGGGGAACAGAACAGGCAGACTGACTGAAATACACTGCTGAGGGGAGCAGCGGGTGAGACAGGAGAGGTCTGCTGCGCCATATGGATTGCTCCCTGGCTGGATCGAACTCGTGCTGCACTGGCTGCAGGTAGCTTCATAGTGCTGTGTCTTAACCCCTTGTGCCACCAGGGAGGCCCCAACCCACTCTTTCTTCCTCTACTTTGCAGACATTTACAAACAACAAATGGTACCTGAACAGAACTTCTTTGCCATGTTGCTATCCATGAGCTGATCCTTGCTAAAATGTGTATGCACATAGCAAAGGTATCATAGTACCCCTCACACACTAGTAAGGAGTGAATAGTAACAGAATGGAGCTTGTAATTGAAAAAAAGCAAACTACAATCAGAGCAAAAAAAAAAAACAAAACTTTTTTTTTTTAACTGGCAGGAAATTAATGCTTAAAATTGTGATTTGGCAGTCCATCTCAAATAAAATACTATGAAATGACTTCCTCCATTGTCTATTTACTAATCAGGGGCCAGCAGATGTAGACATTGTACTGAGGAGTTCTTTCTAAATCTTGGACCAAACAGTAAGTATGTCGTGGACATACTGTTATAATTCCTTGGTTCTCTGTATTTCCTTCAGATTGCCTTAAATTAAAGACTGAATCATTTTTTTAAAGAACAGAATCAAACATGACTACTGTATATGCCAAGTTTTTGTCTAATTGTAGTCAGCTATTTACTCGGGATTGCTCAGTAATGGTAGCCAACATCTTAGTTATGTTATTATATATCTATTGCCCAATCTAATGATCACACTGAAGTTAAAGGATGGTCATTGAAGGATTGGGTTTTACAACAAAAGCATTATACACTGCAGCTAAGCATCCCAGGTAATTATTTTCATGCATATGTATCATACTCTGGGGCCTTCATGTCATCATAAAAAAATTCCCATGGCAAAAATATTTTGTGGTTCCTGGAATTGCTTTGCATTTACTTTTTTATCGATACAAATAACTATATTAAGGTTTGAAGATCAATGTTGAACCTGCTTTCTGTAATCTTAAATAATCAACTTTTCCCCAGTGAAAGCAAAAATAGAAAACCGTAGAGGCCCATTGTAATTGATTTTTCTTAGAATGGCAAAAATGTGAAACAAAGGGGGAAAATCTAAAGCAATTAGATATGACATTTCAGAAGATGGACCTGTCTATCTGGAGACAAATGCCAACTGCAAAATCCTTCTTAACTAACTTTATGACAGCCCTTCCCCAAACCAGTGATACATGCTTTCATTTATAAAATGAAAAACAATCTGACTGAGTTAAGCCCAGAAATGAGAAAGAAAGGCTGATTTTGATGGAGTGAATTGCTACTGGTTTCCATGATCCTTGCACACTAGTTTTGCTGACCTATACATACATGATGTGCCCATCAACCATGGTGGATTTTATTCTGTGAACAATGTTGGCAGCCAGAAAAGGTATACAGCAGCAGAAATGTGTCCCTTTCAAAAACTAGTGTTTTGAGATTAGTGATGATATGGGTGGCCTATTTACTCAAGGTTGCTCTAATGTATGCAGCAAAATTCCCTTTTTCCTAAAAGTGGAAGTGTTAGTTTCAAGAGCTTTTAGATTTCAAAATTATTCTTCCCCAAAAAACCAAACAGGCAACAGGCATATCAAAAGGTATTCAACATCACTAATTTGGGAATTGAAAATAAAGAGTACAATGACATACATGTTAGGATGGTTATGATAGATAGATGGATGGACAGATAGGGAGATGGAGGGATAGATAGATAGATAGATAGATAGATAAGAGAGATAGACACTTGGATCAAAAGGAATGGATCAAATGATGCCACTGTGCTGAAATTCAACTGTTAGAGTAAGCAGACAGAATACTGGTGGTGCAGTTTAAGGCCCAAGATACAGAAGCAGGGGATGGCACCCCATCAGTGGTCATCATTCTTGGCTCTATCTTAGATTCCTGTACCAAGCTTCTTAAGGACATATTATCATTTCTGAGTCATGCCAGAAGGCTTTGGAAAGGATCTTGGGCTCCTTTTTTTTTTAAAGATTTATTTATTTATGCATATAAGAGCTGGGGTACAGGCCAGGGACACGGTGGGGTGAGAGGATTTATCAGAGACAGTGGGGAACAGAACAGGCAGAATGACTGAAACACTGCTGAGGGGAGCAGCGGGCGAGACAGGACAGGTCTACTTTGCCATGTGGGTTGTTCCCTGGCCGGCCGGGGATCGAACTTGTGCTGCAGAGGCTGTGGTTTGCTTCATAGTGTGGTGCTTAACCCCTTGTGCCACAAGGGAGACCCTCCTTTTTTCTTTTTAGTGAGATAACATTAGTACCCAACATTATATAGGATTTAAGTACAGTTTCTCACCTCAGCAAGAATGTATTTCACACATGCCTACTACCAAATAGCCAGGCACCGTTCATCATCAAGCTGATCTCTTCCCTCTCCTTCTTTTCTGGTAACCACCATTTTGTTTTCAGAGTCTAAGGGTTTGTTTTTATTCAATGTAGTGTTTGATTGCTTTTGCATACAGTATTTGTCTTTCTCCTTTTGACTTTTTCCACTTCCTGTAATCCCCTCAAGGTTCATATTTGTCAAAATGGAAGATTTAATCTTTTTAATGTTTGAGTAGTATTCCTCTGTGTATATATACCACATCTCAATCCATTCATGAAGATCTAAAATCTTGACTGACATGTCTTGATCTGTGAAACTGAATGACAGAGAAACATGGTTAAGTATCACAACCACTTCAATCTGCTTTCTCCAATGAGAGTAAATGTAGTGATGAAAGTGATTGATCTGGGCACAGTACTACTGTAAATCTTAAAAACTATAAAAATAATTAAGAGATTATGTGGAACAATTGATAATTGAGTTGGTGAAAGGGCTACTTCTCACTCAAAAGGTGGCAAATTCTGGCATAATCAGAGTTGAAAGGTTGAGATTGAGCTTATTTAGTTTCGCATATCTGTTCGCAAAGCAGATATGGATAAATAATCAAATAGTAGTTTCTGCCTAATGTCCAGATGGGGTGAGTGTTATGAGAGGAAAGAGTCTATATCCTAAATTTAGTAAAGCAAATTTAAAAAACACAGAATGAAATGTTCTCATACAGCTTTCTAAGAGATTCTCATAGTGATCTTGCATTATATTTCAAACAACATGAAGATTATGACGGTTAAGGATATGGAAAGAGGAGACATTGAATTCATCATGGTTGGAACCAAACCAGTTGTTTATAGTGACCAGTTCACTGCAGACTTGCTGGGATCAGCTGAGTTAGCAGAGGAGGTGAATTTAAATGGTTTTGGCATACTGCTCAAGATCACAGGCTGTGCAAACCCTGGAGCCATTGCAATTGCTGTTTTGTGGTTCTGACATATTGGTGATTGAAGAAGTTGAGGGCTCTATTGATACTATCCTTCATGTTAGTCGCTGTTTCTTGAAGAAAATAGCTCTAACTTCTGGAGGTGGTGCTCCAGAAAGAGCATTGGCCCTACAGTTAACTGAATAGTCACAAACCTTGAGTATTGTCAGAATTCTACAGCACTTATGATTTTGCAGATGCCATAGAGAACATTCCAGCTACTCTGGCTGAAAATGCTGCTCTGAATGCCTTTGCCACTGTAATAGAACTCAGAAATGGCATGCCCAGGGAGAGCAACTTCAGGCATTAATGTCCAAAATTTTGGTATTTTCATTATTTGGAGGAACCTTGTTGGTTTCAGTCAGTGCACTGACTCTAGAACTGTAACTTTCTGGAGCATTCTGAGAATCACGATGTGGTAAACACTTGGAAATCCAGATAATACTGGCTCCCTAGTACTATCATGGCCACTAAGAGTATGCCTGGGGAGGAAGATCACCTTGGTGTTGCTCATTGCCTGGAAAACTGTTTCCTCTCTGAATTCCTGTGCCTAGTCTTCCAGCTGGCATTTGCTTGATATTGCACTGATAAAATTGAATGAAAATATTGCATATTTGTTTTCAAAAGTCAAATTAAGTTATTGCCCCTCAACATTCTATTACTTCTGATACTCTTGACAAACCTATATAAGAAGGAAAAAAATTCAAAAGTGGACAATGATGTAAGAAAATAAGTAAATAAATTTAGGGGGGAAAAAGGAGTAAATGAATTCATATTTGTCAACTTTGTAGGGCTTAGTCCTGGGTACTTTTATTTAAGATATTTTAAAACAGAAAAGAAGAATGGCTTCATAGGCTCACCTCTCTGATAAATCCCCATTTCCATAAAAATATCAAGACAGTATATGTACTGTTTAAAAAGTTAACAGTACAGAAAGATGGAATATAAAATGAAAGTTTCCCTCTATCCATCAGCATAATCCATTTCTCCAAGAACAACCACTATTGTGTTAATGGGTGTTCTTTCTACAAATAAAAGTGTTTGTATATAAAAAAAAGAGATAGCAACTTTTGGTAAAGACATGGAGAAATTGGAGCACTTGTCCACTGTTGGTGGGAATGTAAAATAGTGTAACTGCTATGGAAAACTGTCTGAAGATTCCTAAAAAAAGTAGAACTATCACATGATCCACTATGTATTAATTAGAACTATCACATGATCCACTATGTATTATCTGCTATAGATTATCAGCATGCTAGGATATGGGCAAACAATATAATTTAAACACAATCTTTGCCCATAAGACCTTGTACAATATAATGGGGGAAACAGACATGTGAATAAATAACAACAGACACAACCAACAAAAGCAGGTTGTTGTCTTAGTGGCATCTTACTAATGATGTATGTAGGATTTTCTAGGAATATCTCCACCACCAGGAAATTAACCAGTCCCTTCAAAGTCCCCACTCTAAACTGTCCGTATTTCCCTTATATAATTTTCAGCTCTGAACAGATCTTACACTTCTGCTTTACTCCATTTGATTATAGATTACTTAATATCAGGGTTTGTGTTTAAATTATTTTAATTTAACACTGTTTGGCAAAGAAAGACCTGGAAGAGGGCATCCCCTGGTGGCGCAGCGGTTGAGCGCTGGGCTGTGAAGCTGCCCACAGCCTCTGCAGCGCCGGTTCGATCCCCAGCCGCTGGCGAGGGTCCCACATGGAGTGCAGACCTCTCCTGCCATGCCCGCTGCTCCCCTCAGCAGTGTATTTCGTCAGTCTGTCTGTTCTGCTCCCCGCTCTGGCTCTAGTGAATTCTCTCACTCTCCCACACTTCTGACTGTACTCAGTGCTTGTATAAATAAATAAAAATAAATATTAAAAAAAAAGAAAGACCTGGAAGAATGAAGGGATGACCAACCCTTCTATAAACATTTTAAAAAGCATGTTTAATTCTTAATTATTTACTATGTAGTAAGTGCTTTCCTAACTCTTTAACTGCTTTCACAACAACCTTATGAGTGGGGAACAGCATACTGATGTTATGGATGAAAAAACCTAAACAGAATAAAAGTTTAGGAAGCTTGCCAAAAATTCAACATGTGAATCTGTAAAACCTGACTTCAGAAATCTTAATTATATCCATCACACTTCCTGTTATATTTAAATCTGGGACCAGTGTAGGATTGCTAGTAATTAACCATTGTTTCAATTGTTGAAGAAGGAGATTGAGGAAATCCTATCACAAAATGATATCTAGCATTTATTGAAAATGCACATGCCAAAATTTATAGTCAGCACTTTCCCACTATATATTATTTAGTAAATTCTCACAAAAACTTTATAAAACAGGCACTATTATTATCTCCACTTTGTCAGGCTTGGAGAGGTTGCATCTCTTGCTTAAGGATACCAAACTATTGAGTAAAGAGCTCAGCATTCAAACTCCAGCACTTGTGCACATAATCACCGCATGATGCTCTCCACAAAGGAACCAAAAGATTTTTTCCATTACTATAAATTGCAAAAGCATACATACAAAGATAGCATAAAATACATTAATCCTGCAGAAGGAACTTAATTTTTAATGCATCTGTATTTCTGCATTCCATCTATTCATCCATCCATCCAACCACTCAGCCATTTGTCCTTGTATCCCTTTTTTATCCACTCAATAGTTCATTTATGAATGCATGCCTGTGTTCATTCACCAAATACTTAATGAGATTCCACCATATGTTAAGCACTGTGCAATTAGGTAGCTTTTAAAAGTTGACTTTGGGGGAAGACAACTGTAAAACAGTTGAAAAGTCCTAAATATTTGAAAGCTGTAAGAAAATGAAGAGCTTAGAAATTTTAATAAACTAAGTTTTTTCAGTAACCTTCCATGTGCTTTGCTGAGTAGGTAGATGCAATATAGATTTTATGTACCTTATTTTGGAGTGATTGTCAATGGCATTAATAGTTTCATTTAAGAAGGTGGCTTTTGGTATGGGATATATAAAAATAAAATTTAAACAAATAAAAAAAGAAGGTGGCTTTTGTGCTTAACTCTGGATATTAGGTCATAGATAATTTCACAATTTTCTTTGTGCATTCCAGATTTTTAATGATGCATGCCTGAAACTTATATAATGCTATAATACAAAGTTACTTCAATAATTTTTTGGGAAATGAAGATGGTGGTGAAAATTTTCGTTTTATATTTCTCCTCAAACACATACATGATCTACTTTAAAAATCCAATATATGACTTGCTATGATGTTTTCCATAATATCCTTCACTCTGTCACACTTGAGCATACAAGTTCTCTCTGAAATGTTGAAGATTCTAGAAGGGAAATTTTAGAACTATCACTCATGAAATGACCTCTTGGAAGTCTGTCAACAAGGGCTTGTGATAAACTTGGGCAATGTCATTTATTACAAAAACTTTTCCTGTACCAAGAAGAATAATAGGCAAGCTAGCTCCCTGCAGGGAGAAGTTTGCAAATGACTGTGTTTTATGCAAGCCTCACTTCAGTGGGTTCTATGGAGGGAAATGTGTGTAAATTGTTAAAGGACATTTTGGTAAGATCAAGGTCTTCAATTGTTTCCTCAGTTTTTTGCCTTGGAGCTGCAGGTACAATTCTAGCATTCAGGTGAATCAACATGTAAATTTAATTCTTAAATGAAGAGGCACCATTTAAGTATTTTATTTTCGGTCCACACAGAGAAGAAAATCCTCATTTTTATCTAGTATCGTAGTTTATATAAAATTGAGTATCCTAGGGCCTCCTCTGGTGGCGCAGCGGTTGAGCGCTGGGTTGCGAGGCTGCCCGCAGCTGCTGCAGCGCCAGTTCAATCCCTGGCCACCGGCGAGGATCCCAAAAAAAAAAAAAAAAAAATTGAGTATCCTCTGAGCAGCAAACATCACTCCTCTCTTTGCTGTGTTCATTCTGCTCAGGACTCGTCTTCATTAGGCCTTTCATCTGATGGGCTGAGAGTGGTACATCCCGACTTGTTGGAGAGGTTTCCACCTGGCTAGGTGAGTACAGAATGCTTGTATTTATTCTTCCTCATTGTCTCCTGTTCAAGTGTCCTTTTAATGGACATTCATGCAGTGATGAGGCTTTGAACCTCCTATCCAGATGGCAGACCCCTCTTTGAAGGGATATTTGCGAAGGTCCCTGCCCAACTGACAACAGTTTATTGCTTCCTAACATGCTTATTTGCTGTCATAGAGCAATGGGAGGTACCTAATTTGGGCAGCATAAACTTGGCAATTCCTGTATAATTGCTGGCTTATTGAGCCAGGGGTATTTTCACTTTTATGATTAAACTCACTTGTATATTCTTGCTAATGAGTTTTCCGGTACCTAAATATAAACCCAAATGACTTGCGTATCATTGGTCCTTATTCTCAACTGGAAATTCCTTATGCTTTCTCGTATGCAACATGAACAAAAATCAATTGAACCAATAGACAAACAGCTCCTGTATTGTTACTTTTAATTTTATGTTCAAAATATGTATTTATCTTTAGAGAAGTATGCAAATCAAAAATGAGTTTCCACAAAGTGATTGTGGCTATATAGCCAGCATTCATATCAAAATACAAAATATGACCTGGAAACTAATTTTGTGCCAAGGAAGTCAAAGTCCTCTTTCCTGGTATAACAATGAGCCTACTTCTAACACATAAATAGCTTTCTCTGAATTTGAACTATATAGAAATAAGAAAAGTGTCAATGTGTACTCTTATTCTTGCATCAAGTTTTACTGAAGATTCACTCATCATTCTGTTTGGCATATTTATCCTTGCACTTGGGAGTAGTTACAATGTGTTCATTCTTACTGCTCTATAGTATTCCACTTTATGAATATATCAGGGTATATAATTCCATTTTACTGCCTTTTGGGATTCTTACAAATGGTGCTCCTGTGTACATTCTTGGCCTTGCCTTTGGGCACACATGTCTTTTGACCTGTCTCCTCTTGCTGTAAGTATGAGAAAAATTATAAAGTAAAACAGAAGGACCCACCTAAAAAGATAAACCTGTGACACCAGCATTATTGGGAACTTGCTGTGGGTGACTCATAGTCTTTTGAATAGAAACAACTCCCTCTGCCACAGTGCTTTCCTCTGGAATCCAAACTCATTGAGTGACTTAGCAGAAGGGCCCCAAGATACTCCTGTTCTCATCTGAAACAAACCAGATTTCAGTTAGGGATGAAAGCAAAATTTAGGATAAAAATATGCAAGCTTTAAGCCATATAGAACAGCACAGCCAAAAACACTCATTAAAATTACTCACGGACAAAAGAGATTTGCACTAATTAAAATGCCTAGTCACTGTAGAGTGGGTTAAGAGGGAAGATTGACTTAGTACCAAATGGCTTCATTTTATGGCCTTACATCAAACTTTTGAAATATTTTCCGTTAAGGAAATGAAAGGAAGATGAAAAAAAAAAATCCTCATAGGGAAATGGATAAAATACCACAGACCTAAGGAGATTCATTATCATTATGGTGGCGTTTTCTATCACATTTTATGAATTTGGGCAATTTTTATCACACTTGTTGTTAAGGGACAATTGAGCAGGTGCCATTTTATGAGCAACTAATTCTTCAGTGATTCCCAAGTGGAGGATCCACACACAAGGGTCAATTATTATGAGTCTAAAAGAAACGCTGTGATTGGGGGAAAGGCAAAGTAACATTAATCTCCTCATCGCTCCCTTGAGCAGAGTTCAGCTGTCAATTTTCATCCTGAGGAGCTTGGAGACCCCCAACACGGTCAGAGGGTTTTGGATTTTTTTACATCAAGGGCAGAATGAGCTGAATATTTTTAATACAACTTTATAAAACCAGTCCCTACTTAGATTATAGGCATGTTTGAAGGAAAGGAAGATTGAATAAGATTCCTCTAATTAAAATATAGACTGAATATTTCAGTATATTATGCTGAGATTTTTTTTTAAAGATTTATTTATTTATACAAGCACTGGGTACAGTCAGAAGTGCGGGAGGGTGAGAGAATTCACCAGAGCCAGAGCGGGGAGCAGAGCAGGCAGAAGGACCGAGGTACACTGCTGAGGGGAGCAGCGGGCGGCAGGAGAGGTCTGAGTGCCATGTGGGACCCTCACCCGGTGGCCAGGGATCGGGCCTGCGCTTCGGATGATGCGGGCAGCTTCACACCCCAGTGCTCAACCGCTGCGCCACCAGGAAGGCCCCTATTATCCTGAGATTTTTAACTTTCAAATTCAGAATCATTCCTAGATTAGCCAAGTCTTGACTCTTCTCTGGCTTTTATTTCAATGTTTATGTGACTAAGCATGCAGGATTTTATTCGGGTGATATGGAATTTATATTCTTTTTTTCCTAATGAAAATCAGAACAACCACAAATTTTTCCTGAAATGGAAACAATAGATGTGAAATACTTAGCACCATCATTAGACGTTTGGCATTCAATTAAGGTTGGGTTCCATTCTGCATGTGATTGTACGATATTGGCATGTAACTTACCACATTATGAATGGGGCCATAGAATTGGGAAGAAAAGGAAAATAGAAGCAGGCTAATACTTGTTTATGGCTTCTTATGTGGGAGGTAACAAGCTCAAAATTTTATTTTTTTAAAAGATTTATTTATCTATTTATACAAGCACTGGGTACAGTCAGAAGTGCAGGAGGGTGAGAGAATTCACCAGAGCAGGAAACAGAACAGGCAGAGTGATGAAACACACTGCTGAGGGAAGCAGCAGGTGGCAGGAGAGGTCTGTTCCGCCATGTGGGACCCTCGCTGGTGGCCGGGGATCGAACTGGCGCTGCAGAGGCTGTGGGCAGCTTCACTGCCCAGCGCTCAACCGCTGAGCCACCAGGGGAGGCCCAAGCTCAATATTTTATATTTGGTAGTTTATTTAATCCTTTCAATGATGGTGGAAATTATGACTTATTAAGTTGAAACTCAGCCAGGTTAAATATCTTGACCAATGTTACTCCCTAATAAATGGCAGACTCAGGAATCAGAGCCATGCCTACCTGTGGACTATACTTTCCCATCACACAACTTGGCCTTCTCATTCTAAGTACTAATACGCAGAAGATTTGATCGTTATTGCCCTGTGGGAAAGCTTGAAACGAAAATGCTTATGGCTCACCTGCAGTGCACCAAGACTCCAAGTTCAAGGTCACTGAATCTTATAACTAATTTTGATGCTGGCAAAATTTGAGGAATCTCAGTGAATACCTACCACCTTCCAGTTATGGGTTCCAGGAGAACTCAACCAGCAGCTACAGGCCACATCTGGGCCAAGGTCAACCTGCCAAAAAAGGGACAAGACTGCTATAAATGTTTATTGCTAGGCTAACATTGCCTCTTGATTTAGAATGGCCAACATCACATTTCCTCTTTCCTTGCACCTTGTTTTTTTGTTTTTTCCTGTATCCAATGTCCCGTGACTCCTCAAGTCTCTATGCTGCTGCCATAACTCTTGAGGTTTATAAAACACAAATCTGACCATGTCGTTCCTCAAAAAAATCATCTAATCTGGGCCTCCCTGGTGTCGCAAGGGGTTAAGTGTCAGCACTATAATGGTATCATCAGCCACTGCAGCACGAGTTCAATCCCCGGCCAGGGAGGTGACCCACATGGCACATCAGACCTCTCATGTCTCACCCGCTGCTCCCCTCAGCAGTGTATTTTAATAGATTTGCCTTTTCTGCTCCCCACTTTGTCTCTGGTGAATCCTCTCACCCCCTCCCCACACCTCTGGCCTGTACCCCAGCTCTTGCATGCATAAATAAATAAAATAAATCTTTAAAAAAATCGAATCTTCATGGAATTTTGACAGCATTCAAACTTCTTAGATTAGCACACAAAAATCAGGCCCCTTCTTCTCTGATCTTGCCTCTCCTCTTCCCTCCCTTTACTTCACATCACCTTTTTCTCTGACTATTCTCAAATAACATGACAAGCTACTTCATACCTGCCTGAAATGTCCTTCCTTCTCTTTTTTTCCTAAGTAAATATGACTTTGTTTTTCATAATTCAACTGTAGCATTAACTCCTTTTGAACCTCAATGTCTGATTTGATTATCCTGCTAATTATAATAGAATCACATTATTGAATTACAATAATTGACTGTGTTTCCCATTACGTGGTAAGCTTATTGAGGACAGGGACTATGGCTTCAGGCATGTTATTCTTTGCACATAACACAAAAGCATGGACCCTGCATTATGCTTGTTGAATTGGAATCCGGCTCTACCTGTATGACTTCTCCCTTCTAAGCCTGACTTTGTTCATCTGTGACATGGAGCATTATCCACCCTGTCGGTAAAGCATAGTGTCTGCCACATATTAAGCACTCAGTAAAACTTAGCTCTTACTATGAGAACAGTAATCATTTATTTCACAATCATTTATTTCATTCTCAAGGTAGAAAAAAACAATTGTGAATTCAATAACCTCTTAAGTGAGTTGAGGGACTTTGTCACACCAATCAGAGGGACGCCTAACAAGAGCTAAAAATTTTGATATCTAACAGAGAAAAGAAACTAAGATACCTTCAAGTATCCTCGCACTATCTTGCACATGAATTACGTGGGGCCTTGAAGTATAACCATGTTCATTAAGGTTTGATCAGAGAAGCAGGACCCCTTGGGGTGCTATGGAATGAAAGCTTTGTTATATGCGTTCGACCTTGGGCCACTGTGAGGGGGAGAAGCAGCTACTTTCATTCTGGCAGTGAGTCCAAAGTCACAGTAGGTATGCAGAACCAGCAGGCAGGAAGCAAGGATGAACACTTGAGGTCAAGGAGCATGAGGGCCAACTGGAACCTTCAAAGCAAACCGGAACCCACCAGGACAAACTGAAACTCATGTTCTTCTCACACTGCCTCTATCCTTGATGATATAGTGACCTAATGATATATCATCATTGATGATATAGTGACCCCTACATAGGAGACTATGGCTTTTGTCATAGGGCCATATGCATGGTTGACCCAAGATGTGGGAAACTGAAGGGCAAGATGGGGCAGGAACTGAATGAGTTGAGGGTTTTTGGCTACTGGCACCAACAAGGCAAACCAGCAGGTCGACAGTGATGTGTGTGAGCGATGCTGCAGGGACCTTTGGAACACAGAGGCCGCTGCCATATTTCACCTTCTAAGTTTCATGTCCATTTCTTTTTTATTTTTTTAAGATTTATTTATTTATGCATACAAGAGCTGGGGCACAGGCCAGAGATGGGGTGGGGTGGAGGGGGTGAGAGCATCATCAGAGACAGAGTGGGGAACAGAACAGGCAGATTGACTGAAACACACTGCTGAGGGGAGCAGCAGGCAAGACAGGAGAGGTCTGCTTCACCATGTGGGTTGCTCCCTGGCCGGCCAGGGATTGAACTCGTGCTACAGAGGCTGTGGATTGCTTCATAATGCGTTACTTAACCCCTTGTGCCACCAGGGAGGCCCCTTCATGTCCATTTCTCTTGTGGCTGATTCTAACCTGTTCCCATTCAGAGACATTGGCAGAGTTTAAAGGGACCACGTCAAGTAATAACTCCACAAATATGCAACTGTAGGACTGACCTCAGAACCCAGTGTTCTTTCCATTAGATTATTCTCCCATCTATAAATTGCAAGGCTAAGAATATGCACATTACTTTGGAAGGATTAAGTATACACTTTTGACAATAGACATCACTGAATTTTCATGAAAAGCAGTAATTCTCATAAAATTTGCTGCGGTGATCATGAGCTGGATCATGAGGTCAATTAGGCCCAATCTCAATCTCCTTCCTCAATTTTGCATCCATGTTGGAGAAATTGGGCTTAACACTAGTCCATGCAATATTCCACTTCTCAACAAAATAGGGAAGGTAGTGTCCAGAGTTCTGATCCTTGTGAGGAAATTTTGAATCCCTCATTTTTGCCCAACATTACATAAAGCTATATATATGAGGATATAGACCAAGGAGGTTTTTGGTCTCCCGGGGATGACCTACTACGGCCACAAAAACACAAGTAGCCAGTAACCATTTTTGGTCTGGTTTCTGAAAACTTGGCAACACTTTAAATGCTACTATTTAATAGTGAGAGAAATTTTACCCATAGGAAAGCATGAAACTATGCTATCTTGGGTATAAGTAGTTTCATACAACTAGTTACATATTACCCCAAAAGCTGTATGAGAAATAGATGAATGGAACATGCAAATGAAAACCGTAAGACTTTTGAAACCAACTCTAGATGGCCTCAGAATTCTGTTTCTGCTCTGACACCTTTGGGTTCTTACTGAAAATCAATCTCTGCTATCATGAAACTACAACATGCTTTGATTGTAATCATTGTTAACTTTATGGCAAGCTGTATCTCCTTACCCCTCTCAATTCCAATTCATTTTAATCATAATTAATTTAAAGTGCTTTGTTTTGAACACACTATTCTTCCACAGCTCACATTGTGTCTGTCTCGTAGATGATTTAGTTCAAAGACATGAATTAGTAGAGTCTGATAATACTTCATACTGCACCGACTCTATAAGGCATTTTTAAAATATCCTGGCTGATTGTTTAAAAGTCATTTGCTTTGGGGAGTTTCTAAGTATAAAGGACTCTAAGTGTGCCTGGAATCATTTTTTTCCTATGTGAAATGGCAGATTCCAAGAATTTGGCTCCTTCATCTGTGTATTTGACCTTTATATAAAGAAAGAGCTTTGGTTCTGTAAACCAGGCTCCATGGCCCAGGCAGGGTGGACCTTGGTGCATGTTTACCTTGGCAAGACAACTGAGTTTCCAGGGGTGGACTGAGATATCAGAAAGCTCATTGTGAGGATGGGAGCTGGCTCCAGACCCCCGCTTGAGGGCAATGGCTTTTTCTGCTCTGGGGAGTCAGAGTTCAGCACTAACTACAGAGTGAGGACCATCTGCATGGAGGCCAGAGTCAGGAATGTCTGCAAAACTCAGCGCAGTTCCCCCTGGAGCTGTTTCTTTCCTTCTGGAATTTGTTCTGCCTGCTATTCTCGCTAATTCTTTCTATGCTGTTAAGTGAAACAAAGACACTTACTGACACTTACTGATAGTCTTAACACACCAGGTTTCCAAAAGATATTTTCACTTAATAAGATACGTTTTTAATATTAGACTGAAGCGGTGGTTAAGACCATGGGATTTAGAGTCAGGAAGATGTGGAATGAGTTTTTGCTCTGCCACTTACTAGCTATGCTCGGGGGAAGATTAGTTCATGTCTCTGAGTTTGGCTTCCTAAACAATACAACAAAAACAATACCCTGAAGCCTTGCTGTGGGAATGAAATGAAGTTCAGTGGACACAGTATTTAGTGCCGAGAGAGCATGCTGTAAGTGGTAGCCCCTGCTGTTTTTAATAGTTTATACAGAAGAGAATTATAATGGCACCTGATAGGAATGAATTTAAAGCAGGAGGTCTGGACTCCCCCTCTCGTGTTACTATCCAGGTATCATTTATGGAAGGCCGCTATGCTAACCGCTATACCACCAACACTCCGGCTAAGTATCATTTATGAATTGTGGAAACTTGGGAAAATTATTGAGCCCTTAACCTCCTATCCCTTTGACTCTTCATCTGCAGAATGGAGAGAACGGCTACTTCTTTAGGCCATTATGAAGATTAAGTTTATATATTTATATAAAGATTTAGATACAGCACTGAGGAAGGGCCTAGCATATATTGCATACACAATAAAGTTTATTGCCCTTCTAATCACTCCTCAGAGTGAGATGCGTGCACACATAAACTGAGTCTTAATACATGCATTTTACCTTGTTAGAAATTCTTAAGGAAATGCCCCTTCTGATTCAGTATAAAAAGCCATGAAAAATCAGTTTCTAAGCAACAAACTGGATGAAGTTTTGGAGCTGGACAGAGAAAGTGGCTCCTATGTCTTTCATACACATCTTTCCCATCTTGTTTTTCCTTTCACTTCTACTGGAGATTATTCTGGTGGATATGGTATTTAAGTAAGGGTCACTGGATCTAAGAGTCAATGATTCTCAGGAAAAGAAAAAGTTGAAAGTGTCAGCAATCACTTAGTGTGAGTTCCAGTTATGGGAGCTGGTTCAAAAATGCAGGACCTCAACCTGTATTTGACTATGTAGATCTAGGTCATGCTTAGTAGGTACTGACATTTTCTCTGGCACCCCAGGTGAATATGATACCCCACATTAAGAAACACAAGAGTGAAACATTTTTAAAGGGTAAAATTCCATTTCTAGGCTATCCAACTCTATAACCCAAGATTTTAATCACTACTTTATTTATTTTTAAAATATTTATTTTTGCATAGAAGAACTTGGGTATAGGACAGAGGTGCAGGGGGTGAGAGGATTCAGCAGAGACTTTGTGGGGAGCAGAACAAGCGGATCTACTGAAATACACTGCTGAGGGGAGCAGTGGATGAGACAGGAGAGGTCTGCTTGCACCATATGTGAGTTAGTTCAAACTGACTGGGCGTTCAAACTCAGGCTGTAGTGGTGATAGCACTGAGATTTAACCCCAAGGGCACCAGGGAGGCCCTTATTTTGTTTTTAAAGGATGTGCCTAACTATTTATGTACATATGTGCGTGTAAGAATGTTTGCTATGGATAAAGCTTAGCAGCAGCAAAAACATCCAAAAATAAGGGACCCATGTCATTTCTCTCTATGTGATTGAGGGATGTATAGCCGTTAAAATTAGGACTTCTTTTTACCAGTTTGCAATTTAATGGTAAGTGGAAAGAGAAATAGTAACAATAAGTACAGTATGAATCCATTCTGTCAAAAAAATATATTCATAAAGGCTAAAGGACATGCTAAGAGTTTTTGTGCTGAACTCTAGATGGTAGGTCATAGATAATTTCACAACTTTCTTTGTGCATTCCAGATTTTCTACTTTTAATGTCTAATAGGTTTATGATTAGGAATTTCAAATTATGATATTTTAAGTGTATATTGCAATACTTATTAAACATATTTGCCATGAACACTGGCAAAGATGCTCATGTGCTAGTCCCCAGAAACTGATTATGTTACCTTACACGGCAGAAGGGACTTTGAAGACATTACTAAAGGATTGTTGGTGATCTTGAGATGGTAAGACTTCTCTGGATTTTTCCACTGGATCCAATTTAAACAATTAAATGCTTAAAAGTAGAGAACTTTTCTTTTTTCTTTCTGGCTTATTTCGCTGAGCATGATCCCTTCCAGCTCCATCCGTGTTGCTGCAAATTGCATGTGTTTATCTTTTTTGAATGCTGAGTAATATTCTATGGTGTATATGTACCACATCTTCTTGATACAGGCATCTATTTTTGGGTTGTTTCCATAGCTTAGCTATTGTAAACAGTGCTGCTATAAACATAGGGGTGCAGGTGCTCTTTGGAATTAATGTTTCTGTGTCTTTTGGGTAAATATCTAGGAGTGGAATTGCTGGATCATATGGAAGCTCTATCTTTAGTAGGTCAAGAAATCTCCACAAAGCTCTCCATAGTGGTTGGACCACTTTGCACTCCCACCAGAAGTGCAGGAGAGTTCCTTTTTCTCCACATCCTCGCCAACATTTGTTGTTGCTACTTTTTTTAATATGTGCCATTCCATTCTCACTGGTGTGAGATGGTCTCACTCATAGCAGGAATCTAGAAAACCTAAATAAGGGACCAGGAAAAAGAATAACTATAAGAAAGAAAAAATCAAAATCAACAAACAACTATGAACCAGAGACACACTATGGCGGGGGGGGGGGGGGAGGGATTGGGGTCAAAATAAGGGGATTGCAATTGTATGGGGAATATAAAAATAAAATTTTAAAAAAGAAGGAGAGAACTTTTATGGGTTGTGGTCAGAGAGAAATGTGATGATGGAAGGGTCAGAGAGATGATGTGAGAACAAGTCAAGTTGCCTTTGCTGACTGTGAAGACAGATTCTCCCCTAGAGGCTCCAGAGAGTACGGAACTGCTAATTTATTCAAGCCCTGCACCCACACACTGTGGGTAGACTTCTTCCATGCTGACTCTGAGCTCATCCATGTGGCTTACATTGGCCAGTGAAATAATACTGGGCATGAAACAAGCAGAGATCTGAAGGCACTTGCATATTGGAGTTCCCCTTGTTGCTCTTGAACACTACTGTCCTATGAAGCAGCCCAGGACAGCATGTTGGAGAGGAGAAACACATGGCTTCTGTTACCCTGACCAATAGGTAGACCTGAGTGAAGCCATTCTAGATCAATTTTCACCCATCACCCCTCCAGCTGACCACAGACCTGTGCAAGTGCACCATTGGTCAGCTCTGCAGCCCAGACCTGAAGAACCTTGCATCAACCCATAGTTTCATGTGATAAGTTGTCAATTAAAATCACTAAGTTTTGGGGTGGTTTGTTATGTAACAACTGCTAACTAATACAGTGAGTACTCGGTGAGAATTAGTAATTCTTTGCTATTAAGTCCTTAACCACCAGCAATGGGATGCTTAAATAATCATAGCAATGATTAGTTCAGACCAGAGGCTCTCTACCCTGGCTATGTCTCATTAAATGTCTGTGAAGCATTAGCAAGTGGCAGGGATGAGCCTGGTTTGCCACCAGGGTAGGAGTAATCATGCGATTTGGAGTAATCATTGAGGAGGAATGGATGTCAGGATGTCAATCATCAAAATCATTACACACATGATCACACAGATGGTCAGCAGCAGAGTGAGGATTCTGGCTCTTTCTCCTGAGCTGCTGTCTGGTGGGGTTTTTTGGGGGATTTTTTTTTTTTATCAATCCATGCTGTGGGACATGGTGATACCCTCAAGCATTCACAATAAATTAATTATTGGGCATATTGTCCAACAGCACCGGGAAACTTGTTCACACTGTTTTACTTTGAGCTGCACATATTCTGAGGCAAAATAGAAAACTTCAGATACCATTACTGAGACCTTTTTTCTTTTTTTTTCCTGCATACCTAGCAGCTGGTGAGTGTTCGGCATCAGATATGAGATGTTAAGCTGAATAAACTGGAAGCAAACCTTCTAGGGAAAGCCAGCTCAGCTTTAAAAAAAAATGCTAAGTTTGCCGACTCAAGAGCCCAGGACAACTTAATAAAATTTAACAGAAAAAAACCAATTAAACACTTTAAACTGCTATTCTGGGCCTCACCAAAACAACACAAATCAAAAGAGGAAATATTCAATTATTAGTAGCAGCTGGATTTTTGTGAAAAGTTTTTTTCAGTTAAGCCAAGTCCCCTCTCTTGCTGCTTCCCAGAGGGCCAAATGATTTTTCAATCTCCTGAAAGTACTTCACTGTGGATTTGCCCCATGGGGATATTCAAAGAAATCCTAATGGTCTAATGCATAGCTCTGAGCATCTGGCTTCTCTTTTCAAAAACTTTAAGGGACTCCCCACAGCTTGTCAATACCCTCAAACTGGTAGACAAAGCCTTTTGCCACATGACCCTACCCTCTTTCTTTCTAAAGCTTCCCCTACTGCTTGGACCCTGAATTCCTGACAAGCTGTGGGGTGCAGAGTCCCCTAATAAATCCGCCCTTTGTCAACTGTGCATGGGTCCTGCCCCGTACCTGCCTCTGGCCCATTTTCTTACACATCAAGAACCTGTTTTTCAAGACCAACCTCAAATGCCAACTTCATGAAGCCTTGCCTTGTCTTTTGTGAAACTCAACAGCCACAAGCCACCTGGAATCCAACTAATTTAACTTGCAGTAATTCAGGGGGACACTGGTCACAGGAACCGTGAGGTTTTGGGCCAGTGCTGGGTGGTTCTAGGGGGCTAAAGTGGTGGGGGCAATTTCTGGATGGGGTGCTGTCAGAAAGCAGGAGCCGCTGGGTGACTGGGCATCTTGATGACGTTTATCTAAGAAGCAGGCAGAATGAAGCGATGCTGAAGCTGTCATTGGGAAGAAGCACATATTCCACAGAAGAACTAGTGGTCAGTCACTTAACTGTTGGCAGAGTGGCCTTGTCTCTGGCTCTGTTTCATCATCGTGTTTATTCTGTGTGTTCTGTTTATATACCTGTTGGCACATCTCCTCTCCCGGTGCTGTTCATCATCTTAGAATCCCCAGAGGACACACGTGAGGGAAACACCCCACACGTACATCCACATTGCCTCTCACAGGTTGTCTTTTTTTCTTTCCAGCCAACTCTGAGATCTGTTCTTTTTCGCATTAAAAACACAGCTAATTTCTTTAAAAGGCCATGTATCTGGCAAAAGAGGAAAATTTGACATGACTAGGTTTGTAGATCTGCATGAAAGTTGCTGAGTAGCAAGTGCTGGTGGCAAATAGACATGTTCTCTGCCCACATTCCTGGCCGCTCAGTAGGCGTGCCCACTGACACTGGACACAAATCCCTTACCTGCTGCTCCCTAGGGACGTCCGAGCCAGCCATCTCTACTTATTCATGTTTTAGATTAAAGGACTATATAGGCCAGTAGAAAGGATGGCAGAGGGGCCTGTAGAGGACCAGATATTAAGCAGTGCAGGCTTTGTGGGCCAGGCAGTTTCCATTGTAACTACTCAGCTCTGGCATTGCAGCAAGAAGGCAGCCAGAGAAACTGCATAAAAGGAGCACCTGAGTTCTAACTTTGTTTACAGTAAAACAGTTAGTGAGAAGGATTTAGCCCAGAATACTGGTGCTAACTTTGAGGCCCGTTCTTGCCATGTGAACATAAGCCAAAATCCATCTCTGGGTTTTGCATTCTCTACTGTAAAATGGTGATAATAATACCCGCTTTATATGTGAGGATCAAAATGAAATATTGTTATGTGAGAACATTTTTAGAATATGAAACATTTTATATTTGAATGATACTATCAGCCTCTAATAGATTTATTTCAGGAACGGAAGTGTTCAAGTTTCTGCAGCAAGATTGTGGTTGACAGGGAAATAAACCCTAGAGATATTGCTTAAGGAAGACTTGCTGTCCAAATATAGGGGGTGTGCTCAGCAGACAACCTCCAGTTATCAGCTCCTCCAGGGCCAGCCTCAGCTGCTGAGCACTGCCTCTACCCAGGCAGATATTATCGTGACTGAGCAGGCCCAGCCATTGCAGCCTCAGCAATGATAGGCAATACTCACTGCATGGCGGCTTGCTAGCTTGGTCGAGGCTTCACAGGACATGTCAGGTTAACATCTCCTTCCACCCAGTCATGCTCCCTTCCCTTGCCCTTCAGGAGTGGATCCTTAATAAATATCTTGGACCCTAGCCCTCCACTTCAGGGTGTGTTTCTAGAGAGCGCAACCTGCCAATACCATTCACCAAGATACTACTGTACATGTTGTTTCTGTGTTCCCTTTCTCCATTTCAAGGGCATAGCCAAGCCTTGATTACAGATAGTTGTGTTCTTTGAAGACAAACCACCTTTTTGGCCAAAATCTCTGAAGGAAATATGCTTGGGCTTTGAGGGTCTAGATGGAGAGAAGGGCCAAGAAGGAAGTGGCAAGCCCAGGAGCAATGGGATTATTCTGGACTAGGAAGGGACCAGTGCTTTGGGATCTGACTTCTATGAGCATCAAGAACTTCCCACCATATATTCACAACCCTTCAGAAAGATCTTAGAGGAGATGGGCATAATTATGTAACTCCAGAAAGTCTAAAACTGAGAAACTGGATGTCCACCAAATTTCTGGACCCAGAGGTCTTCAAGGGAACATGTACAAGCACATGCAGGACCTGGGAATCAAGTCAGATTTAAAATTTGAAAAATAATGTGTTATACCTTGCATAGCCTAGTTAGTGAGTAAATCCAATCTGCTGTCAATAATATCCCTTGAAAACATTTTCTGAATGAACTTAATGAATTTTGAGAAAATCATTAATAGAAGTTCAGTCACTCCTTGATTCCACAGATGTGTACCAAGGACCTACTATTTTACCTCCCTGGCCGTTTGCTGGGCACACAGTGGTGAACAAGGTAGATATGGTAAGCAGGGAGTTTGCAGCCACTTTTTCTTCTGCTGTCCGTGGTGTCTCAGGACCAGGCAGCTGACATGACCTTCAGAGATTGAGGCGGTCAAGGTCATCTCCTGTCACTCCTGGGACTCCTATTCACTTCCACGCAAAGCACTTCAGAGGTTTCTCTTACAATCAGCAACTGTGACTCTAGTTGAGGGCTTTCTCTAGCCATGTGAACATGCTTAGCTCATGTGTAGGGCAGGCCTCAGGGTGTGTGTGTGTGTGTGTGTGTGTGTGTGTGTGTGTGTGATGGGGTAGAGAATTGATGTCTTTCGGAGCAGCCCTCAACCATTGCTGACAGGAGTTTGTAGATAAACACCCTTGTTTGCTTACCCATTTGGGTGGGGAAACTCTACACCATCACCCAGAGATTCCCCAGTGGGGTTCAGCCACAGTGGCCCACAACAGAAATATGCTCATTAACACAGTCTGTCTTGGCTTCCTTCCTGTTTCATGTTCCCACTCTTGTTCCAGTGAGTCCCAGGTTCACCTTGCCAAGAAACCGCTTGCACTTAAATCTTCATCTTGGTGTCTTTTTTCTGGGAACTTCAAACTAAGCTTCTGCCACTCTCAGGTGGGGCATCTTGGCCACTACCATGTCCACCCCAGCACCAGGTGTGCAGAAAACCCAGACTCTGGGTTCTTGTTGATAAATGTGTGTGCTTATAGAACCTCGGATTTCTAAACACTTTGATAAATAATTTACTTTGTCTTCCTGAGTAGTAGTCAGTGTATCGAGGACAAATGTATAGTATCCCTTAGAGCTCAACTCCAAGCATCATCATGTTAGGCACCTCCTAGGTGCTCAGTGATGGAAATGGGTTTTCTCCACAAGGAGTCAGTCCTTACTTCTAACGAAGCAGGTCTTTGGGGAGCCAACTAGCTCTCTTAGTTAACATTTCTAGTGATGAGTTAGAACTTGAAGGAATGTTCTGTGTGGTCTCTTGACTGCAAGAATTGATGCCCTCCAGTATTTCCATGAAGTCTTAAGACATTTCCAGACAAACTTTCTAAACTGACAAGAATAGTCCAAAGCAGGTGTCCATAAAGATTTTCTGAAAAGGGCCAGATACTAAACATTTCAGACTTTATGACCAGTCATTCGCCCTCACAACTAATGAACGCTGCCATTCTAGAACACAAACAGGCAGAGACAATACGTAAATGAGTGTGCCAATGAAAGATCACTTCCAGAAACAGGTAGCATGCTGAATATAGCCCATTGGACTTAATTTTCTGGCCTCTGGTCTAAGGCAGAGTTGTCAAATAGAACTTTCTACAGAATGAAAATTGTCTATAATCTTAGCTACTCAGTATGATAACCAATATGAGGCCAGGGCTACTGAGTATATGATTTTTTAAATTTTATTTTATTTACAGATGAAGAGGTGCATAAGGATAGTAACGACCCTATCGGACACTCCATGGTATTGTTTTGCCAATCCTAGCAACCCTCTGACCACTTAATCATGTTTCTGTCAACAGTTCTGTCCCAACTGCTTGCTCATTGGGAAACACAATGTGGGAAACAATGAAAGCGGGAGCAGCACATGCTCTGTCATTAGAGTGAACCTGACAGCTTGCTTTTGATTTTGGTGTGGTTGGCTGAGCATAATACATATGGAGGAGACAAGCCATTATTTTTTCCTGGGCAAGCAACGGCTTCTAGTGGGTCTCTGCCACTAACTCAGACATCCTCAGGTGGTCTGGGCTACTAGGACAGGCCTCGACAACATGGGGACTTATGTTCTCTTTCTCAATAGGCTGTTGCACTTAACTTGCTCTGTCAGCTCCAAAATTCTGACCTTTTAGCAGTTGGTGACTTAATCTTGGCAAGCTGAGTTTCCTTCCCCTATTCTCCTTCTTAAAGTTTGCTTTTCCAAATCAGCCTAACAGGGATCATTTCAGTGTGTGATGAAGTAGGCGCTTATTGAGCAATAAACCTTTGGATTTATGCTTATGGGTTTCTAGAAGCAACTTTGCCACAATCCTGTGAAATCTTGCTCACAGTTCATTGAGCTCTGACTGGATCTTGAATTATAGTCGATGCTACAAACAGAAAGTAATATTTGTCACATTCTATAACTGTATGTTCTTTAGCTTTGGAAAACTGTGGATTGCTTTGACAGATTCACTCTCTGTTAGCACTGAAGTAACCCCTGAGACGCTGGATCATGATCACCCAGTTCTAAGACACCATAGTATTTTACAAATAATTACATAGTAATTTACAAATAATGTGGAAACTTAATGCATCTTCACTATCTCAACACAGCCATGGAGCCAGGTAATGTGGATCATTCCCACTTATTTTGAACAAGATAGATCACGGTTTTGCTTGTTTGATGGTTAGGGTTTTTTCTCTTTCTTTATGTAAATTGAATCAGTCGTGTACTCTATATCTGGATTATTTTCTTTTTTTTTTAAAGATTTTTTATTTTTTTTTTTTTATTCATACAATAGCTGGGGTACAGGCCAGAGGCGTGAGAGGGTGAGAGGATTCAACAGAGACAGAGCAGGGAGCAGAACAGGCAGACGGACTGAAAGCACTGCTGAGGGGAGCAGCAGGCACAACAGGAGAGGTCTGCCGCGCCATGTGGGAATCTCCCTCGCTGGCGGGAAATCGAACCCGCGCCGCAGAGGCTGTGGACAGCTTCATAGAGCAGCGCTGAACCCGCTGCGCCACCAGGGAGGTCCATGGATTATTTTCTTTGTGATATTCATCCAACCCATTTTACAAACAAAAAACTATATATAGCTACAGATTGCTCATTGTCATTCATGTAAGATATTCCATCATCTGAATGTTCCATAATTTAACAATTCAGTTCAGTGAATATTTGTGTGGCTTCTAAAGTTCGGAACATTCATAAACAGTGGTTCTATGGGCATTTTAGTACATGTCTTTGGTTCACATGTACAAAATTTCTGAAATATTAGGTATGGCTATACTGACTTGAGGACACTAACAGTTTTCTAAAATGTTTCTACCATTTCACACTCCCATCTATAATTCCAGTTGCTCTATATCCTCACCAACACATTTTCTTTTCTTTTACATTTTAACTATTCTAGTTGGCATGTGGCATCTTATTGTGTTTTTAATTTGCATAATCCTAATGATGAATGAAGCTGAATATTTTTTATATCTTTATTAGCCATTCATTATCTTATTTTTGTGAGGTATTCTATTTAAGACATTTGCCCAAATTTCTATGGGATCAACTGCTTTTTATTTAACTTTTGAATTTAGTTGTTGAATATAGTATCATACATATATATAATTGAATATACATAATTGAATATATAATATATATTTACAAGTTCAAAAAAAGTTTTTTTTAAGCTATAGCAAAATGTACGCCTCATAACTTTGTGCTATATTGAACCAGGTCTCATTCTTCTCCTCCCCATGAGGAACCACCTTTTATTAGTTTTCGTTAGTTTATCAGTTTCCTATGCTTTCAGGGCTTCCTTGTAAGGGTGCCCCTATTTAAATATGAAACAAGTTTTCCATGTAAATTAACAGAAAGTCAGGAGACTCCACTTTGAATAACCCAGGAGGTGGTATTACGGATGCTTTTCCATGAAAAGGGTGGGAGTAGAGCAGCACAATGACGACTGCCACCTTCTCTGCCCCCACTTACATGCAACCACCTTGTACTACAATTTCCAGCATTCCATGCTGAATGGAAGGCAGTCAACTGGGAGGAATGAGGTGGATATATAAATGGGGGTGTATCCAAGGAGAAGAGATACTTGGGACAGAGACTTGGAGGGGAGAAACATAGGTAAGACACATGGAGAGGCTGCTCCTGGGACTTTAGTGTTTCAACAGAGACAATGGCAGCCACTGTCTTGATCTTGAGGTAGATCATAGGGTATATTTTGAATTTTGGGTCTTCTCCTTTTATCCCAACTCTCTGAGACTTGCATAATCCCTTTCTTGTGATTCCCCTCCAGAAGATGCCTTAGACTTGTGGCAAGCCTTGGGGCTTCAGCTGCCCCCTTTGGGTCAAGCCTGTTTGGGTATTTGTCCACAAGGGATGGGTTATTTTCAGACTTTGATCAGGTGTCGATTATTTGAAGTCCTTTGTTCTCTTCTCATTCTCCCTCTCCATTCCCTCTATGCAACCAATTAGATATATTACACACTAAGGGTCTGTTTTCTTTGCACTTGTGCACCCAGATGGCCAGACCCTCTTTTAGAGCATGCACCCCTTAACAGTATGGGGTACCAGGGTATCCCTCAGTGATGTGCTTACAGTGAAATCTTTATTTTTTTCTGTACTGCCAATGCTATAATAGCAGCTGACATCATAACTGTTATGTACAATCATAGGGCAAGAGGCATAATTTGCAATGATGCCATATTTGAAAGACAGGAGATGCACATTACCTAATGCAGTTCTTTTGTTAAGACTAAATGAGGAGGTCTATTAAATCAAAAGATTAAAGTCCAAAAATCTAAGCTGAAAATTCTCTAAACAGTAAGATTCATTAGCATCGTAGGACTTACATAAGCAAGGATATATGATTTGCTGCAGATTTGCTGATTTAACAGATACTGGGCTCTTCACTCCCCTGTTCCTCAGTTACTCACTGGTAGTAAGTTGGACATTTAGGGGAGGTGCATTAACTCTTTTGAGCCACCTGGGTAACATTACCACACAGAAAATTAGTGTGAAGGAGATTTCTTTCTCCATAAACGCTTTTTTTTTGCAAGCTTGCTGAAGTGCTGAAGTTCCACTTTGAAGCAGAAGATAACCTGTTCATGAAGCTTTGGGTTTTTGTGTATGCACAGTGTCATAATAGTTATATTGTAGTAGAAGAGCTTTGGTAGAAGAGACCCATGTACTCTGGAAGAGGTAATTAATTTACCAAATGTTATTGAAAGTTAAATCAGCTTATAGATAAGCCACGTAAGTCTGTTACAGTGATCCTTTGCATACATTAAAACAAAGCATGCAGCACAAAATGATCTTGATTGCCCCTTAGCCATGCAGATATATGGGAAAGTCTTCAGGTTTTCCCTCTGACTTCTATGGGGGATCCTCCAGTATGACTATGATTCTTGGGACTACTGATTAATCTTTGGGGATTGCTATCTTGGAGTATGTTAGGTTCATATTTTCCCAGCAAAAGCCTCTCCCCAGAGAGCAAATCAACAAACATAACACATAAACAGAAGAATTCAGCTAATATCAGTTGCCATACAGCAGAGGAAACGATCTTGTGGTAGTTCTTTAGGCATCTGAACTTGATGGCAGGACACTTGAAGTATTTCTGGTAGCATCTGATATAAGCACCCTCATTAATTTTCATGAAAATGAAAATCTGATCATCTTTACACCAGTTATTTAGATTTATAATACATTATGTACTTATAACACAGTAACACATCTTTATGTAATAAATTAATTATGTAGTAAATATATTAACACATGTTTTTGCAGCAGCTAAAACACTCCTTAGTTATATGCTAAATTATATAATAAATTTTATAATTGTAATGTTTTTAGACCACTGCAGGGTTTTCAAATCATAAATCAATTCACAAATTTATTTTTACTCCCTTTGTTTTATAAGATAATCTGCTAGGCCAAACTGCATGTAAAATTTGTGAGTCTCAGAGAAAGTTATAAATCAAGCTAGTAGAGAAATAATGTGTGTTCCACCCTCTTACCTTGCTCTTACACTGCTCAGTGAAGGGCATCTGGTCTCCAGACTGACCCCATTCCTTCTCCTCACCTTGTCTCTTCTCTAAAAGGGTCACATACATACACACATGTGGACACTCAGCCCTCACGTCCAACCTCTGTCAGCTGTGTCCTCTGCACATGGTCACTCCTTGGCCAATTCTGAGATCTAGACGTGCATACACCACCAGACTGTCTACCCACAAATGCACAGACAAGATAAAAGCCCACATATATCTTGGAAGATGAAGTGTGGTCTAGAATGAATTCCAAGTGAACCTCTCACCCCTAGTTCATGATGTAGTTGGTAGAGGGCCAACATGGGTGCTGAAAAGTACACAAAACAAGGCAGGCTTCTTATCCCATTCCAACAATGCTACTACTGCCAGACTGCTCTGTACAGTGGAGAATGGAAGGAAAACTGTACCACAGATCCCAGCACTCAGAGCTTGCAATTTCATTGATGGAATAAGAATAAACACAACACTCAGATACATCTTACCAAGAACTTACAAGGAATTGCTTAAGAAAAGGATTTTCAATACATGAAATAGTTCTTCCTCTTAGGAAATGCTGGCAGGCAATTTCTCTTTGGAATCTTCCCTGATGCCTACATCCCTTCATGTCATCAACAACAAAAACTTTGAAAGATACCGTTCACCTACATCAGTAGTCAACATTTTTCTAGAAGGGCCAGATAGTAAATAGTTCAGGTGTTACAGGCCATATCATATAGCATATGTCACAAATACTCAACTCTATCTTTGTAGTGCAAAAGCAGCCCTGGCAATAAGTCAACAAATTGAGAATGGCTATACCCCTCTTTACAAAAGCAGGCAGTGGGCTGGATTTGGTATATAGGCCATAGTTTGCCTGACTTATATAATGACCATATAAGAAAGAAAGGTAGGAAAAGAGAAGAAAAACTCTAGGGAAAGAGACAAATAGACCTTCTCAAAGGGAGAAATATGTTTCTTAGAAGGCAGGGAAGAAACAAGTGTCTTGGAATGATATAGTCAAAGGGTGACATCTGCACAAGCACATGTGCACGCAACAAAGACAGAGGATAGTAGAAAGTGTAATAGAAAAACAGGTCAACATGCTGATCCTGGCTTCTGGTCCTTTTATATACTTTATATACAACAATATGGAAGAATACCGCTATCAAATTATTTTATTTTTTTTAAATATTTATTTATTTATTTATACAAGCACTGGGTACAGTCAGAAGTGCGGGAGGGTGAGAGAATTCACCAGAGCCAGAGCGGGGAGCAGAGCAGGCAGAAGGACCGAAGTACACTGCTGAGGGGAGCAGCAGGCGGCATGAGAGGTCTGCGCGCCATGTGGGACCCTCACCCAGCGGCTGGGAATCGAACCAGCACTGCAAAGGCTGCGGGCAGCTTCGCAACCCAGCGCTCAACCTCTGTGCCACCGGGGAGGTCCTCAAATTATTTAAACTGTTTACTAACATTTCCTAACCCCATTTTAAAAAATTCTCACATTGGGTCTCCCCGGTGGCGCGGCGGTTGAGCGCTGGGTTGCGAGGCTGCCCGCGGCCTCTGCAGCACCGGTTCGATCCCCGGCTGCTCCCCGGCCACCGGAGGAGGGTCCCACATGGTGCGCAGACCTCTCCTGCCGCCTGCTGCTCCCCTCAGCAGTGTGCTTCGGTCCTTCTGCCTGCTCTGTTCCCCACTCTGGCTCTGGTGAATTCTCTCACCCTCCCGGGCTTCTGATTGTACCCAGTGCTTGTATAAACAAACAAACAAATAAATAAATAAATAAAAATTCTCACATTGCTGCATATAAAAAATTTTTAAAATCCCAATTTTCTATTCTAAAAAGAGGGATGTTGTACTTTATTTAAAAACAGCACCTATACCTTCAAATAATAACTGTTTCTAATCACTTGTAAAAACATGCAAAACTTACTAAGCCATTTTTTAAATGCAAAATGTCCTTTAAGTAGATTACTCTGGGGACCTGGTCTAATTAAATAGAGGGCTAGATTAAGCCTAAGGATGGGGGGGCCTCCCCAGTGGCTCAACGGGTTGAGCACAGCACTGTGAAGCTGTCCACGGCCTCTGCAGCACAGGTTCGATTCCCAGCCGGCCAGGGAGATTCCCACATGGCACAGCAGACCTCTCCTGTCTCGCCCCCTGCTCCCCTCACAGTGTATTTCAGTACACCTGCCTGTTCTGCTCCCCGCTCTGTCTCTGGTGAGTCTTCTCACCCCCCCCCCCCCACATCTCTGTCCTATACCCCGGTTCTTGTATAAAAAAAAATAAATCTTTTTAAAAAGAATTTAAAAAAGAGCCTAAGGATGGGAACATCGTAACCTATGACCTCAGCATCTAGAACAATACTATCTCCTCTCTTGAATAAGGGAAAGAATTACTGGTAAAACATGCCTTCATTGAGGAAAATGTTTTTGAAACTGGGATCACCTGAGTTTAACATGCTTTCAATAAGGCTGTGAACTACATTCGCTGTGTGTTTTGCATTGCTTGGCTCTGCAATCAGCCACAGATGAGGTTTTCAAGGACATCTAGATTGTGGGAAACTGCAGCAAATTTATCCTTGACATTTCAATGAGGAGGAGGGATGACAGTAACTAATGTGAGAGTTTACTCTGTGTTATGTTTTATCTTGAGACAGTGGTGATTCTTTCTAGTATGTGGCTAGCCCTGAAAGTTACACATTTGATAGTAAAAATTATATTTTAACTTAGTCCATTACTGGAAAAAAGGTGCTTTTTGGAACTGGAAAGAGTGTACTGCCTTTCTACAGTGCTGCCCTAAAGAGCTGATGTGGATTTTCACACCATCTCCACTAAGTGAGTGTGTACTTACTTCCCCTTCAACCTCATTCCGCCAATACTTAAGAACTACATTCCAGTCCATGTTGCTATTCTCAGTGTCAAAGCGTAAATTTCCTTTGCTACAGGTTAGATAGGTGAAATGTTTTGGTGCTAAGACTAGGGAAAAATCCCACTGTAGGCATGAAAATTTACAAAATAAATTGAAAAGTCTAACTCTAAGCCCTAGGTCCTTATTCATATTTAGTCAGTGATGCTAAATTTATTGCTAGGATTCCAGATGGTCCATTTTGAAAAAAGCTTTAAAAATCATCTAATCCATCTGACATCGCTTAGCATAATCCCCTCCAGTTCCATCTGTGTCAAGAGTTCATCTTTATTAACAGCTGAGTAGTATTCCATGGTATATGTGTATGTATATACATACCACTTCTTCCTGATCCACTCATTTGTTTTAGGTGCACAGATTGTTTCAAAACTTGGCTATTGTAAATAGTGTTGCAGTAAACATAGGAGTGCATATTTCCCTTTAAATGAGTGTGTTTATATGCTTCAGGCAGACATCTAGGAGAGGATGTGCTGGGTCACATGGTAGATCCTTTTTTTTTTAAGATTTATTTATTTTTACAAGAACCGGGGTACAGGCCAGATGCACGGGAGGGTGAGAGGATTCTCCAGAGACAGCGCGGGGAACAGAACAGGCAGACTGACGAAATATACTGCTGAAGGGTGCAGCTGCCGTGACAGGAGAGGTCTGCTGTGACAGGAGAGGTCTGCCGTGCCATGTGGAACCCTCGCCAGCTGGCTGGGATCGAACCAGCACTGCAGAGGCTGCAGACAGCTTCACAGCGTGGCGCTCAACTGCCTGTGCCACCAGGGGAGGCCCACATGGTAGATCCTTTTTTAATATTTTTGGAAACCTCCACAGTGCTTTCCACAGGGGCCGAGACCCATCTACATTCCCACTGACAGTATTAAGAAGGTTCCATTTTCTCCACACCGTCTCTAACACTTGTTGTTTCTCCTCCTTTTGATATAGGTCATTCTCACAGGTGTGAGGCAGTATCGTGTGAGGTAATGTCGCTTATCTGATGATAAGTGATGATGAGCATTTTTGCATGTGCCTGTTGGCATCTGTATGTCTTTTTTGGAAAAGCACCTATTTAGCACTTCTCATTTTTTGATTGGTATATGACAATGTCTCATATGTGGGATACAGAGAAACAAAGCAAAGAGTCAGATAATGCCAAACCAATAACAAACCCTGGAAATCTACAGAACTGAGGCTACCAGAGAGGGAGTGAGAAAGGTGAGAACAAAATGGGGAGGAAGCACAATGGACTATTGTGGAGACTGGGGGTACCTTGGTGATGGGTGTGATGTGGTAATAACACCTGAAGGGGGAGATCCTATACTTCTGAAACACAAATCAAAGTTGTAAATCATGTTGCCTCAATTAAAAAAAAAAAAAAAAAAAAAAACCTGGTTACCTTTAAAAAAAAGTTCTAATCCAAATGCCTCCTTTATCATACTGGAGCAATGACACTTCCAAGGTCCTATGACTAATCTGTGGAAGAAACAAACAAATTTTAAAGCCCCAGATTGCATTCTACTTTGTTATGACACTGCTTCTATTTTCTGCATGCTTGCCACAGTTAAACCTGTTCATTCCTTTAAAATGCACTTACTGCAATGTGACATTACCTCACTTACATTAGAATGACTATTATTTTTTAAGAACAACTTTTTATTGCTACCAGAGACTTTTTTTATCAGTACATGCTTCTGACTACAATGCCTTCTTCATACTGCAAGGGGAGCTTTGGATCCAGAAGTCATTAAGCGAAATATAGGTAGGCTGGGGAGGCAGGGGGAATAAGTTTTACAGAGGAAATCGTAATAGCTTAACATAAAACTAGGCTTCTGAATTCACTTATTACATGTTTCAGACCCAAATAAAAGAGCTGCCCCAACATCTACTGATTATAAATGAGTGAAAAATGGCCAGTTTCTAAAAAGTGTTCTAATTTCATTTGTTATATAACATATTTCTTTGGTGAGCACCTGGATTTATTAACTTCATCATAAATTCTTTTATACAAATGTCAAAAATGCTTTCAACAAATCTAAGGGTGTAGTAACTATATGCCACCTGTGAGATTCACTTTAACATGAACAAAAATGGAAACAATAAAATTTTGTTTTCAACATCCAGACAATGAAATGAGACAAACACAAAAATCCACATGGTAGTATGAGTCCTTTTCCTGTTACCCCCTGTGAATCACATGGGCATTTTTGAAGCACACTTTTCAGATAAAATTGAATTTGAATCATAGATAAACTATGGCTGTAACAATGAAACAATTTGTTTGCTCAATTGCTAAAAATTTTTGAATGTTTCCTAAACAGTGGCAGTCAAGATGCAGATCAATATGCTTAAAATTCATTAAGTTTGGGGATGATTTCACCAATATGTGGATTATAAAGAAATGAAACAAAGGAACACACAAAACTAAACCAAAACAAACCCTAGAATTATGACTACAAAATTGAGTCTACCAGTGAGGGAGAGTTGGGAGTAGGAAGCAAACTGGGGAAGGGTGTGCAATGGACAATGGTGGTGGAAGATTATGGGTGCTTTGGTGGTGAGTGCGGTACAGTAACATCTCAAGTATTATAAACCAGTGGTACCTATGTAAACATAATTAAAAAAAAACCACTTCTAACCAATAAAAAAAGTTTTCAGTAAAGAAGCAAGCTAACGCAAGAGGAAGATGAAATCAGGACATGCAATAGGACTTGCTAATGATGGAATTTGAAGCTTTTAAAAAATCGTTTAACAGGAATTTTTGACAAAGGACAATCTACATTACATTTTAGCAGAGAAAAGAAGTAACAGACACTACAAAGACATTTTGTACTTTAAAAAATATTGGATCTTCTGAATTTTACAAGTTCTTTTGGCTTTAAGTACTTAAATAATGTTGAATTATAACTAGCCACATGAGTAAATTTTTTTCCAGTCTCATTTCATATTAGCCTGATAGGGTATTATCTTTTTTCTTAAGTAATAATCATCAATTAGGATGACTATTATTTAGGAAAAGCTAAGTGTTAGTGATGATGTGGCGAATAGGCAAATTTGTGCACTTTTGGTGGGGAGATATATATATATATAGATTGGTGGAACCACTCTGGAAAACATTATGGAAGTTCCTTAAAAATAGATAATGGAGGGCCTCCCCGGTGGCGCAGCGGTTGAGCGCTGGGTTGCGAAGCTGCCGGCGACCTCTGCGGCGCCGGTTCGATCCCCGGCTGCTCCCCGGCCACCGGAGGAGGGTCCCACATGGCGCGCAGACCTCTCCTGCCGCCCGCTGCTCCCCTCAGCAGTGTACTTCGGTCCCTCTGCCTGCTCTGCTCCCCGCTCTGGCTCTGGTGAATTCTCTCACCCTCCCGCACTTCTGGCTGCACCCAGTGCATGTATAAACAAAACGAACGAACAAATAAATAAATAAAAACATGCCTCTATAAAAAATAAATAAATAAATAAATAAATAAAAATAAAATTATAAAAAAAAAAAAAAAAAATAGATAATGGAACTACCATACGATCCAGCAAGCGCACTGTTGGGTATGTATCTAAGAGTGTTTGCTTCAGCAGCACACATACTAAAATTGGAATGATACATTCAAAAGAAATAGACATCAAGAACCCTACGAGAGATCTGCAGTCCTATGCTCATTACAACATTATTCCCAATAACCAAGGCACAGACATACTCTAAATGTTTATATATTTTTTTAATTAATAAATTTTATTTTTATATTCCCCATACAATTGCAATCCCCCCATTCTGACCCCAATCCCTCCCCTCCCGCCCCCCACCCCCCAAAAAGTGTCTCTGGTTCATAGCTTTTTGTTGATTTTGATTTTCACTTTCTTAAAGTTATTCATTTTCCTGGTCCCTTATTTAAGTTTTCTAGATTCCTGCTATGAGTGAGACCATCCGGTATTTTTCTTTTTCTTTTTGGCTTATTTCGCTGAGCATGATCCCTTCCAGCGCCATCCATGTTGCTGCAAATCGCATGTGTTTATCTTTTTTGAATGCTGAGTAATATTCCATGGTATATATGTACCACATCTTCTTGATCCAGTCATCTATTTTTGGGCACTTGGGCTGTTTCCAAAGCTTAGCTATTGTAAACAGTGCTGCTATAAACATAGGGGTGCAGGTGCTCTTTGGAATTGATGTTTCTGTGTCCTTTGGGTAAATACCTAGGAGTGGAATTGCTGGATCCTGTGGAAGCTCTATGTTTAGTAGGTCCAGAAATCTCCACACAGCTCTCCATAGTGGTTGGACCAGTTTGCACTCCCACCAACAGTGCAGAAGAGTTCCTTTTACTCCACACACTCGCCAACATTTGTTGTTGCTAGTTTTTTTAATATGTGCCATTCTCGCTGGTGTAAGATGGTATCTCATGGTAGTTTTGATTTGCATTTCCCTGATGACAAGTGATGTTGAACATTTTTTCATATGCCTGTTGGCCATTCGCATTTCCTCTTCAGAGAAGTTTCTTTTTAGCTCTTCTGCCCATTTTTTGACTGGATTATTTTCTTTGTTGTTGTTGAGTCTCATCAGCTCTTTGCAGATTTTTGTGATCAGTCCTTTATCATTAGTGTTGTGTGCAAAAATGTTCTCCCAGTTGGTGGGGTTTCTCTTTGTTTTTGTTATTGTCTCTTTTGCTGTGCAGAAGCTCTTTAATTTGATGTAGTCCCAGCTGTTGATCTTTGCCTTCACTATCACTGCTTTGGGTGATGAGACACACTCTAAATGTTTATAAATGGGAATATGGATAAAGAAAATGTGGCAAGAGCATACAATGGGATATTATTCATTCAGCCTTACAAAAGAGGAAATCCTGCCATTTGTAATGGCATGGGTGAATCTGGAGGACATTATGCTAAGTGAAATAATATGGACATAGGAGGACAAATATTACATGAGTCCACTTATATTGTAGCTGGACCTCCTTCCTTCTTTAGGATTAACTGATAACTCACTGAATTGTGCCTCTCTATTCTCTCCTGATGATTAACTGTGTCCACCCGTATTCCTGGGATCTTGGAAAACTGTATTACATCCTAATAAAACTCTGAGTGTGTCCCCTGGGCACAGAGACATCAGACAGTGGCATCCAAAACAAACACCTGCTGATGGCTGAGAAAACACCTCCTGGGAAAGTCAAATGTCTTGAATCATGTCCTTCTGACTGCCTGGCACCTCCTTGGACCAGGCCACCTGAAGCCCTGCACTTTGTTCACATTCTCTCACCCCTTATAAAATCCCAGCTCTCCTGCCATTCTGGGAGCCAGTTGATTTAGTATGGCTACCCTGCCAACTCCCTTGATGGCCATCTCGAACAAATCTTCATGTGCAGACAATTCTCATGATTCAGAGTTTGGCTTTCTAGGTATGAGCAAAAGATTTGATTTGGTTATTTACAATATGAGGCATCTAAAATAGTCACTCAGGGTCCCCCTGGTGGTGCAGCGGTTGAGCACTGGGTTGTGAAGCTGCCTGCAGCCTATGTAGCGCCGGTTCGATCCCTGGCGAGGGTCCCATGTGGTGCGACAGACCTCTCCTGCCACGCCTGCTGCTCCCCTCAGCAGTGTATTTTGTCAGTCTGCCTGTTCTGTTCCCCACTCTGGCTCTGGTGAATTCTCTCACCCGCCTGCGCTTCTGACTGTACCCAGTGCTTATATAAATAAATAAATAAATCTTTTTTAAAAATAAATAAATAAAATAGTCATTCAGGTGGGCCTCCCTGGTGGTGCAAGGGGTTAAGTCTCAGTACTATGAAGCTATCCTCAGTCACTGCAGCATGAGTTCGATCCCCGGCCAGGGAGCTACCCACATGGCGCAGCAGACCTTTCCTGTCTCACACGCTGCTTCCCTCAGCAGTGTATGTCAGTAGATCTGCCTGTTCTGTTTCCCGCTCTGTCTCTGGTTAATCCTCTCACCCCGCCCCTGCACCTCTGGCCTGCACCCCAGCTCTTGTATGCATAAATAAATAATTTTTTTTTTTTTTTTTAAAAAATAGTCACTCATGGGCCTCCCCGGTGGCGCAGCGGTTGAGTGCTGGGTTGCAAAGCTGCCCGCGGCCTCTGCTGCGCCGGTTCAATCCCCGGCTGCTCCCCGGCCACCAGAGGAGGGTCCCACATGGTGCGCAGACCTTTCCTGCCGCCCGCTGCTCCCCTCAGCAGTGTACCTCGGTCCTTCTGCCTGCTCTGTTCCCCGCTCTGGCTCTGGTGAATTCTCTCACCCTCCCTCGCTTCTGACTGTACCCAGTGCATGTATAAACAAACAAACAAATAAATAAAAAACATGCCTCTAAAAAAAAAATAAATAAAAAATAGTCACTCAGAAGCAGAGAGCAGAATGGTGGTTGCTGGGGCTTGCGGGGAGGCATGGAGAGGCATTAGTCAAAGGCTACAAAGATTCAGTTTATAGATGGTTAAGTCCTGGAGAGCTACCTCAAGGCATAACACCTAGAGTACACCACACTGCATTGTGTACTTGAAAACTGACTGCATACATCTGAGAAGATGTGAACCTATTCCCCTAAGTCACGTATGATACATAGTGTTGTAAACCAATATTACCTCATTCAAACAATTAAACATACAAACAGTTTCTGAGAGTAACTCTTAAGTATTCTTGTCAATAATAATAATAATAAATTAAAAGGTGGAAGGACGATTTGCAAGTGATGGATACCTTTATGCCACAGATTGTGGTGATGGTCTCAAGGAAGTCATATACATTTTGTAGATATTATTTTGTAATCCAAAGATTATATTTGATGATTTTGTGTGGGCAGTTTTTACTCCTTTTAATCTCCTTCTAAAATGTAATTTTCTAATAGTGTATATCATATGAATAATTTATTAGTGTATTAATTAATTCCCTGTCTTAGTCTTTAAGGTTCTTTCCAGTATCTTGCTATGATAAGTAACAACATCAAGAATGCGCTAATACATAAGTCCTGGCTTGAATCTTTGATTTTTTCCAATTCCTAGAACTTGAATCAGTAAGTCAAACCTGTAAAATTTAATACATATAGACCAGAAAAATAGTCCTTTTTTATTTTACCTCCCAGAAAAATAGTCCTTTTCATCCCATAAATAATTCACCAAGACAATAGTTACCACATTTTAAAAATGCCTTTCATAGGCACAAATTAGATATCATTGTTACAATTCTGTTTCCTTGGTTTATAGTTAAGTTTAATAATATATGGATTATTATCTACTTGTATTTTTTCCCATGGTGTTTTTTAATGTCCTAAAACCAATATCCAGTTCTTATAAGCAGTACTTGTTTTTCTCTTCTTTATTCCTCCCCCTCAACCCCCGCAAAAAATAAAACCAACTTGTATACATTAAGGTAGTTAAAACTGTCCCAATTTTTTTTTATCTTTTTCTGTTAACTTTGCTTATCTCTTCCCCAAATTTTAACCAATCATCTCAGAACAAATTATAGTAGTGATTCCTCTCCTTACTGAATGTTTTCACTAAAAAGTTTACAGCAGGCACTAACATGTTTTGTGTACCTGGATTTGTTTCTGAACTTTAAATTTTATTTTACTTAACTGGTTATTCTTGCCTTCATTTTACCGGTAAATTCTTGTGATTTGAAAATGCTATATTGTTGGTTGTATGAACTTCACCTTGTGTCAGCCCAAGTGTCTTTGTTCAAAGTTATCTTGGTCATTTATTCAGTCATTCATTCTGCACTTACTTGGCTCTGCTATTTGCTAAGCTCTGTTTTTCAGGTCTTGTTCCGGATTTGTGCTTTTCATAGCATTATATTAGCATTTTTTATTTTATTAGAAAAAAGAATGTATTTTCACTGGAGACATTTTTGAAAAATCAAAACATTATATAAAAATATCTACCATCTAATCATCAGTCTTAATGTTTTGAACTATAAACTTAAAAGTGATAGCAATTCACAACTGGTGAATGGATTTTTTTTAAATGTGCACTTAGTATATAGACATCTTTCATTTTCATTCTAAATATACCAACAATGTAACTGAAATTTTTTGACATTTTAATAACTCGATTATTTTCCTTAGTATGACTCTATCATCATCCATTCCATATATTAGATGTTTTTAGGTTTTGCTAATAATATAAAGTATGTTGGGATTAATATTCTCATGCGTATGTCTTACATCTAAGTATTCCTTTACTATATATTCCTGGAAGCAGCGCATCCATTTGAATTTTTGGGAGGAAATGCAAAACCATTTTGTCATTTCTAAATATCCCATTGATATTGTGATGATATTTGCATTTTAAATTCACAAATTGTTTTTCGGCCAGTGGATATCTTTGAATATTGAATTTTCTCTGCTGAGATATAATTCCCCATTTGTTCAATTCTTCTTGATTTTAAATTTTATAATTTTTCTTTAAATAGTCTTCTGTTGATAGATATTTTGCTTGGTTTTCAATATTTTGTGTTGTTATTGCAAACAGCATCTGTGTTTGGCAATATTAGGCTGTAAGACACGGCTCTACATTCAGACTGTCGTCTGGTTTTACTTCCACCTTCACAGCTTTTCCATCCGGGCCTTCCATGACAACACCAGTGTTGAGGTGGAGTGGGGAATCAACCCCACGGGGGCGCACCATCTGTGACTCAGCTCTCCCATCTACCCTTCTTTGCTTCAGCCTTCCGCTCCTCACTTTTTCGTCTGCTTTCTCTCTCCGTTTCAAAGCAACTACTCTATGGGGGGTGGGGGGTGGGGGGTGGGGGGTGGGGGGCGGGGAGGGGAGGGATTGGGTCAAAATAAGGGGGTTGCAATTGTATGGGGAATATAAAAATGAAATGTATTTAAAAACAAAAACCAAAGCAACTACTGCCTTTTGGCTTAAACTGCTGCAATAATTCCCTTCTCTGTTGTGTCTCAGCTTCTGAGATGTGTAAGCCTCCGGTTGTGTTCACATAAACAGGGAGGATCAAGTTGGTCAGGGATAATAAATAAAGATTACCTCCTCTGGGCAAGCCAGAGGCTCCTGACTGCCTCATACAGGACTGCTTTTGGGTCAGGAGCCAGTCTTTGGTCAAATTAGCTGTGGATTGGGAAATGAAGACAAATAGCACAGAGCATGGCAAACTTTGCTGTGGACGCTGCTTGGGAAGATGACTGTGGATAGAGTGGGTACTGAGTGTGCGGTTAATAAAGGACTTGTGCCATGGTATTTTAACTAATGGTGATTGTTTTAGAGAAGTAGTATTAATTTTGTATATTTTTGGTAACCAGCTGCTTCGTTGAGATTTGCTGTTTTATTTGTTTGTTTTGTTTTTGTGGGACCCTCGCCGGCGGCCGGGGATCGAACCGGCGCTGCAGAGCTGCGGGCAGCCTCACAGCCCAGCGCTCAACCGCTGCGCCACCAGGGGACGCCCGAGATTTGCTGTTATTTTAAGAGTTTTAAAAGTTTCTTCTTCTAAATTTCCACAAAGATATTTTCTGCCAATGATGATTTCCTCCCACCTTCTAGTATTTATAACTCCTACCTTCCCCTTAATGTATAGTATTGCATAGATAGTCTAGAATGGGATTGCAATACAGTAGGGACTGGCTCCATGCTTATCCTGTGCTTGACTTCAGTGGGATTGCCTCTGTATTCAATATTTAACATGGTATTAGCTTCTGGTTAGAGACATGTACACTTTGTCATGCTGTGATAGTATCTTTCTATTCCTAATTTACAAATAGTTATCATTAAAAACAGATGTTAAATTTAATCCCATGTATTTTTTTCTCCGCTGGCTAATTGGTATGATAAATTATGTTCTTGTTTTGTCTGACTGGTTTATTTTTGCTAACATTTGCATGAGATATTTACCAGTTCCTTTAATCTTTCTGTCTTCGTTTTCTTTGTCATTCTGTTGAAAATACATAGCTGTATTTTTATCTAATTAATTTTTTCAATAGGGAATTTGATATTCTCTTTTTTAAAAAGATTTATTTATTTATGCATACAAGAGCTGGGGTACAGGCTAGAGATGGGGGGGTGGGTGAGAGGACTCACCAGAGACAGTGGGGAATAGAACTGGCAGACTGACTGAAAGACACCGCTGAGGGGAGCAGTGGGCAAAACAGGAGAGGTCTGCTGCGCCATGCGGGTTGCTCCCTGGCCAGCCAGGAATTGAACTTGTGCTGCAGAGGCTGCAGATTTGGTTCATAGTGTGGCGCTTAACCCCTTGTGCCATCAGGGAGGCCCTCTGATCTTATCTTTTTGTTTTGGTTTCATACATTATGACTTTCAAGTTTTCTTGCATTTAATTTTGCTATGTGTAGTAGATTTCTCAATTATTTCTCCATTTAATAAGATGACTACATATCTTTCTATTGCCATGAGATTTTCAGAAATTCCCTATTAGATGGGCATCCCCATCAATATAAGTTTTGGGCATATGATGTGATTTGGGCATCAGATTGTCAATGGACTGATTATGCATTACAACTGAACAGAAGCAGTAAAGAAATTTGTGTGTTTCAGTAATTTCTTTTTCCCTCTGAAATGAGAAAAACATGCTCAATATCAGGGTCTATTCTTCCGAAGGGATCCTAGAAAGCAGAATAGACATGAAGCAGAGTCTCATGGTCAAATGTAACATGAGTGAAAAATAAGTATTTGTTTTTATAAGACATTGAGAATTAGGTTTGATTTATATCACAGCACAATCTAATGAAAGCTGAAGAGACCAACCACCTTCTTTGAAAAATATCGGTGTGGTTAACTGCTTTTTCCAGAGGGCTCTTAATTTAACCAGAGAAATACGTATTTTTTAAATTATTTTCTGGCCCATGGACAAGCTATCCTAATTGAGCAGAGTCACTTAAACAATAATCCAAATGTCTGATTTCTCCCAACCTTTTTGTTAAGTGAATACTTTCAACATCTGGATGTTCTTCCCTTAAATATATATACTATATGAGAAGGCATAATACATTAATTATCCTCTCAAACCATAATTCATTTGCTACTGCCAATTTCTTAGTTGCTTATTAAGTAACAGGAATGAAATAGGTATCAAGTTCTGCATTAAAGCGTTAGCCAAAAATATATGAGCTGATCTACAGCAGTCAAAAGATTTTGCAATCAAAGGGAACTTTTGTGGTATTGCCTAATTTATTCATACATCAAGCTGAGATAAGCAGGATTATAATTTGTTATTGGCCCTGTTGTTTTAGCTTATATAGGGAATCAAAGTTTATACTTTGAAAACATTTTTATCACTAGGTATCAGCAACCAATAAATGTTTGCTTTGATTCCAGTTCATACGAAACAATTAAGTTACAATATCTAAAATAAGATGTTGTCAACATTATTTTGATCTCTTTTCCAAGACATGAAAATCATATATTTAAGGAAATTTCTCTAACACCTGACTTTGTTCTCATTTTTATATAAAAATGCAAGTCTTTGTTTTCCTGGTAAATTTTTTCTCTTATTATATCTTTCATTACTGTTTCTGTTCCACTTCCTTTGATCTGCCCTTCAGATATATGATTATTTTTGCTGCTAGATCTCCACATTTATAATTTCACATAATTTTTATAGCTTTATATTTTCTCTTTAGATAATGGAAACTATTCCTCTAGCTCTTTTCCATTTTACTTACTTCGCAGTGTCAACTTTCCTCACCACTATTTCCAAAACTGGTGTTTAATATGCTAAATACTTAGTAGATTCTTTTAGGTTCAGAAGTCAGGGGAATGTACATTTCACAAAGGAAAGAAGTTAACATGTCAAATGCTGTTGGGAAGTCAAGTGGACCCTTAACCAATATGTATGTAATTACCGAATTTAGAGATAGTGATTTCAATAATGTGGTATGGTCAGAATCTGTACTTTAAAGGACTGAGGAATAAAATAGAGAAGGGGAGGGTAGTGTACATAGATAGGTCTTTAAACATGTTAGTTTCTGGTAAAAAGGAGAGAAATGGGCTGGTACAAGCAGTAACATACAGGTTAAGGAGATCCTTTTATTTTACCTTGGGAAGAAGATGCTTATGTTTAAATAATGATAAAAAAGAGCAAATTGAGAGAAAGATTGAAGACACAGAAATTAAAATATATGTGGGATAAAATAGATATAATTTTGTTACTAGAAATGAATCAGATTTCTGTGAGATGGGTTTTATTTCCAGCCACCCAAAATAGACCTTTAAATCAACAAAAGTAATTCATATTTTAGCATGCAGTATGAGAATGAAAATAAGGCAACTGTAAAAATCTTTTAAGATCAACATAGTATGATCTGTGCCCCTCACCATACCCCTTACCCAGGATATCACCATAGATTTAGGAATCATTGGAGATTTGAGTTTGTAGAGCTTTGAAAGTGAAATAAAAGTCAAGCAAGTAATATCCCCTATTTCAATGTTCTTTTAATAGGTGTAGTTTGTAAATAATGCTGATTTTTCTGTTGGAAACGTCCGAAGCATATTCCTTGTTGTTGTTTCATTCTAGTATACAAATTGATTACTGTTGAGTAGCATGATAATGATAAAAGAGAGAAGAGGACTGGGGAGCAAAAGGGCTCAGTGACAGCTCTAGTTCTGTTGCTAATTAACTGTCAGGCCTTGCCCATGCTTTTTATCTCTCCTGCCTTACTTTCCCCATCTACAAATAAGGATAATTATCATAGGACATCTATTGTGAGGAACAAACATATTCATGAGGCTGAAAATCTTTTTATTCATATAAAATGCTATACAAACCAGCTGGATGAGAAAACACAAAATCTCAGTGCAAAATGTCGCCCCTTCAACTTACAGACATGTGACTTTGGGCAAGTTCTGTAACATTTCTACTCCTCAGACCCCTCACATGGGAACTGGGGGTATTATTCTCTAGTTCTGGAGTTTTTGCTAAGATCAAATGAATTCTGAGTGAAAGGATAGAACATTCCTATCAAATGTGGCTTGATTGGAGATTCATTCTACCTATGATTTTGCTCATTCATTTTCAATATAGAGGAATAGGATTCTCCTTGAATAATTTGACATTAGACAGGATTTGGTCTCTAACATGCTAGGTCTGTTCACACCTTTGTTATTTGAAGGGTGATTCTCAGCAGCAGCACTTGGATACTTATTAGGAATACAGAATCTCAGGACCTTCCCCAGACTTACAGAATCAGAATCTGCATTTCAACAAGATCCCCTGAGGATGTGTCCATAATGAACTTTGGAGATTACTGCTTAACAAGCCACCCAGTTGGAAGAAGTGTGTTCCAGGAGATCATCAAATATACCATATTCTGTGGTGCCATTTCCTCTTTGTTTTCTTTTGTCTTCAGCCCCCCCCATATGTTTTATGACAATGAAATGAACCACAGAAGAGAAGAATGAAGTGAGAAGTTGAACAAGCTTCGAGTGTGTTTGTGAAGTGGTCTTACATTAGGCCAAGTATTAGCAAGTATTCATTCATTACATGTCTCTGCCTGGAGTGACACCATCTTAAATAGAGGCCTTCTCCTTCCTGGCCCTCTTTGTTGTTTAACTTGCTGCCACCTCAAAGGCACTAGCAGAATACTGTGCTAACAAGAGTGTCAAGTCCAAGTGTCCAATCATTAACAAACAAGGAGACCGTACTTCTATAGATTCTTCTAGTAGTTTCTCAGAGATGGTGAAATGTAGGAAAATATTTAAGCAATAAGTTTAATAACTTTTCATTGGGCATTTAGAAGTATGTCTTTTTCTTAAGTACACAGAGAATAATTTTGAGTCTGCTGCAGTACATTTCAATAATAAGCAAACTACATAGGCTGAGTCTAGCCTGAACTGACATATTGTTATTTCTATTAAAATTTTTTGACTTTGTCAAGTGATCAATTTGAAGATTGAGTAAGCTTATTGCTGTGTGCACTGATGATATTTCAGCAATGAAGTTAAGTTGGCCCGATGCTGACAAAGGTAAAGTAAGTCTACATTCATTCAATCTAAGATCTATAGCCTTTTGCTAAATATCAAGAGAGTCACCTTGTCAGCTCTCCAAAGGAAAGAGATTTACAAGTTATCCAAAATAGGTTAGCATCTTCTGGGCTGAAAAGATATGTCATGAGAATAAATGCATGTGGAGGTTATCAGGAAAGTGTTTCCAGATGACGGCCACAATTTTTTAAACTACTCTATTTTCTTCATTAAAATTCTCCCTTTAAATGGCAAATGGCCCCTTCAACATAGCATCTACAATTTTGATTTATGGAAAATCAGATGTTAGTGTAGTTTGATTTAAATGTCTTTGGAGGTAGCTATGATTTTTGAAGCAGTATACATTGTGTTTATGGGAAGGCCTCCCATGCAACATTTAAGGATTTGTGTGTCCCTTGGAGATACAGGTGGGGGAATTGTTGCTCTTTACTTCATATCATACTAACAGGCTCAATTTTTCAATTTGTAATTAAATAGCCCATAGTCATCTTGAGAGGCTGCTAGAATTGGTGCTATTCAAGCAAACCTTGAGGAAGCTGTGGCAAATAAATGCAAAGAAGATGACTGCCTGAGAAATCAAGACGATTAAATAGTCAAACCCACCAGGGTTCTCAGAATGCAGTTAGCAGTGATTGTGAGCATTTGAAAATGAAAAAAACAGGTGTCCAGTCATTGCTAAACAAAATCAAGGTTGGATAATGGATTCTGCTCTTAGACCTGACTACAAAATTTAGAACAGGAAATGTACAAATGGATGAATCTTTGCAAAATGTCTAAAAGGCAGGGAAAAGAGAGTTTCGAACAAGGGAGCAAGTTTGCTATAAGTGGCATTAGCTTGAATATTATGATTCTCGACCCTGCTAAATTGATTTTTATGTTCTAGGTATAAGGATACACTGTTCATGGGTGTCTGGGTTCATGATAAAATAGACCAACTGATGATTTTTAAAGTTCTCAACTTGCTAACCTTTTTACTTCTGGTTATTGAGAGAGCAAAAAAAAAAAAAATCCCTATGAATAAAAGCTCTTTTGTGTTTCACACCTTTCAGAAACAAGAAGAAAGTTAAAAGGAAACTAAGAAGATATTAGATACTTTGTTCTCAAGGAAAAGGAAGGAAAAAAGGAAGTAAGAAAGACAGGCAAGCAGACAGGGAGGCAACTAGCCTAGGATACAATGTGGGTTCACTAACATTTTAGTCCATCCCTTCTGGAGTATCATCAATCAAGATCAATGTGGATAAGAAAAATGGGGGCAACTGTCTTGGTAATATGCCTGGATTGAAATGGAAGATGGATATTGTCCCTCAAAGAAGTTCTTTCTTTGGGGATATCTTTGGGTAATTCCCATTGAAGTTATCCTTTTAAAAGGCAACAACAAAACAGATTGCATTCTTCTTATAGAAGTAATGCACTGTTATTGGAGAATGATTTAAAGTATAGATAAACAGCAAAAAATTGATTTTTACTTCACCACCCAAAGAGAGGAATAGTGTATACATTTATCCATTGAGTGTTTTTTTCAGCACATACACATATATTATAAAAAATAGTATTTTGCAATGTATCAGTTCCCCTTAATGATACATGGGAAAGGTTTTCTTCATGACTAAATTTTCTACTATAGGGCCTCCCTGGTGGCACAAGGGGTTAAGCACCACACTATGAAGCAATCCTCAGCCTCTGCAGCACAAGTGTGATCCCCGGCCAGCCAGGGAGCTACCCACGTGGCGCAGCAGACCTCTCCTGTCTCGCCCGCTGCTCCCCTCAGCAGTGTATTTCGGTCAGTCTGCCTGTTCTGTTTCCCGCTCTGTCTCTGGTGGATCCTCTCACCCCCTGTATCTCTGGCCTGTACCCCAGCTCTTGTATGCATAAATAAATAAATCTTTTTAAAAAGTCTTAAAAATTTTTTTTCTACTATAACTTCACTTTTTAAGTATTCTGCTTTTCTACTTTGTGACTTTGTAGTTACTGTGCTCCTCTATGGAAATATTTGCATGATTTAAATTTTCTTAGTTGTTAGAAACAGTGCTGAGGTCAGCATCATGTAGCTTAGTGATTCCCAGTCAGGGACAATTTTGTCCTCGAGGGAACATCTGGCAACATCTGAAGACATTTTTGGTTGTCACAAGGAGAGAAAGGGGGAGGTGTCATTGCCAACTATTGAGTAGGAAAATACCTTTCACAAAATGACTGACACCTAAATGAGATCCCTCCTTGTACTTATGAAGCCAAGATATTAACCATAATACTTTAAAAAGTTCTATCTTCCACATTATTCAAAGTTTCTGTTGTTTTTTTTTCTTTTAGTTAATATTAGTTTACATCATTGTTTGTATTTTGGAAATATAAGATTCCCCCCCTTCAGGTGTTGTAACCATAGTGTTCCCACCTCCAAAGCATCCTAGTCCACCACTGAAGTCCATTGTGCTCCCTCCATGTTTTGTTCTACCCCGCACCCTCCCCATTCCCTGCTTCCTATACATGTCAGCTTTCAAGGGTTTCTTTTTTTTTTTTTTTTAAATATGCGTACAAGAGCTGGGGTACAGGCCAGAAATGCGGGGGGTGAGAGGATTCACCAGAGACGGAGTGGGGAACAGAACAGGCAGACTGACTGAAACACACTGCTGAGGGGAGCAGCGAGTGAGACAGGAGAGGTCTGCTGTGCCATGTGGGTAGCTCCCTGGCCGGCCAGGGATCGAACTCCTGCTGCAGAGGCTGCAGATAGCTTCATAGTGCAGTGCTTAACCCCTTGTGCCACCAGGGAGGCCCTCAAGGGTTAGTTTTTAGTTTGGCTTTATTTGACCCTTTATTTGGTTACTCTGTATTCCACAAATGAGCAACACCATGACAATATGAGAGTTTTTTATAGGTAATGTTAGAGAAAAAAAAATACATATCAAAGAAAAACTTCCCAGATACTCATTATCAAATCCTCTCTGTGTAGCATGTTTTTACCCCAGAAAGCAGTTACTTTCTCACCTATTGTCAATACTTTGCCTTTATCTTGAAAGGATAATGTGTGATTCTGATAGATATTGGCTATTTTTGCCTTATCTCTTGTTTTACTGGTCAAGCTGTCTGGAGGGTTTTCAATTCAAGAACCTACCTTCAGTTCCATGTTGGATGTTTCTTTTCTGTTCCATCATTTTCTTGGCTTCTTTTTTTTATGCTTTCTTTATTTTGCTCTTATTTCTACCTTTGGATGTATGTCTAGTTCATGAGTTATTTTCTTATATACACATTTAAAACTACACCTTTTCTTTCATCTAAGTATTTTTACCAACATCTCACCTGTTTTGGTTTAAGCTGTTAATTATTCAAACTATGTTCTAAACTCCATTATGATATTCCTCATGGGCTAATAACTTTTCCCTTTTTTTCATATTTTTACTAGCTAACATTTTTACTTTTTTTCTTTTTTATATTGAGATAATGTTGGTTTACAGCACTCTATATGATTTAGGGAAACAGGCTCACATCTCCTCAGAAGTATGGTACCACACCAGAAAGGCACCCATAATTCAAGTAGCAAAATACACAGAAAAAAATATATAACAGGGGTCTCCCTGGTCGCACAGGTGGTTGAGCGCTGCACTGTGAAGCTGTTTGCAGCCTCTGCAGCAGGAGTTTGATCCCTGGTTGGCCAGGGAACTACCCACATGGTGCAGCAGACCTCTCCTGTCTCGCCCACTGCTCCCCTGAGCAGTGTGTATCATCAGTCTGCCTGTTCTGTTCCCCGCTCTGTCTCTGGTGAATCCTCTCACCCTCCCATGCATCTGACCTGTACCCCAGCATTTGTATGAATAAAAAATAAAAAAAACCTTAAAAAATAATATATATATATATAACATATGGAAATACGAGACCTCAAGAGAGTATGATGTAACAAGGAATCTTTTTCTTAGCTACCAGACTTATGGGAGTATTTCAGTTTTGTTGCTGTCACTTGTTAAGATCTCTGGTTTAATTGAATTCTCTGTGTGATGTCAAACCTTTGAAACTAATTGAAAAAAATCATGGCCCCGAATGATCATCTTTAAAAATGTTTTATTTATATTTGAAGAGAATGAATGTGTTGTAGCTATTGGGTGCAAATGCTATTTATTTTCATTATTTCCTAAATAGTTTTAAACCTTTTGTTAAATAGATTTAAACCTGCTGTATTCTTGGTAGGTTTTTTTGTTTTGTTTTACCAATTTCTGGTGAATGCATTTTGCAATTTTTCACTGTGATTGCATGTTTGCATATTTTCTCCCTCCTGTTGCGTATTGTTTTTTGTGGTTTGCACCTAAATTAACTGTATACAAAATTATTTTATAGCTTTGTCATGAGTACATCATTTATTATAATGATGTGACCTTTTCTTAGTGAAAAATGCCTTTTCTTTAAAAGTCAATTCCATGCAAAATTAATATAGGTACATAGGCTTCCTTGGATTTGGTATTTGCATGCGAATTTCCTTTTATTTTTTTAACCTTTATTTACTTATTAAGGTGGCATTGGCTTACATTATTGTTGATATTTTGGAAGTGCTGGACCCTCCTATACCTATTATACATAGCCCTGTTGACAATTTCCAAGTTATGCAACCAACCCAAGTACCCTTCGACAGATGAATGGATAGGGAAACTATGGAGCATATAATTTGATACATTTGGTATATTATTGTCATTTCTAGAGTAACAAAGAATTGAATAGAAGCAAACTGTGTAATTTTTAAATGAATTAATTAAAAAACAGGAAAATATAAAGGTATTGAAATATATTCCCCCCCAAAGAAAAGAATGGAAAGAAACAAATGAAAAATAGGTGGGAAAGTTGTAAGGTATCATAGTGCACCTGCCACCAAATTACCCATAGTCCACTGGGCTCCCTTTCCTCTGGAGTATTGTGACATTCAAACAACGTGACTTTCCTAAAATGATTACCCAATTCCAGGACATCAAGAAATCGATTTAACACAATGATCCAGGTATCAGGCAACTGTAGGATTAAATTCCAGTTCTATCATTTATTAGGTAAGTCACCTTAGTAAAATTTCACGAACTTCTTGTGCCTCAGTTCCTTTATCCATGAAACAGAGATAAAATTAATACACCAGTACTGCAATAAAGATTAAATGCATATGTTTATAAAAAGCTTAGCAAGTGCTTGACACTTAGTAGCAAATAGGTACTCACTTTTTATTATAGCGAGATCTCATTAAAAATTAATAGCTTCCCTCCACCCTCTTCAAGTGGATACAATCAAGAATTGCTAACAGAAGCAAAACTAATGCAAATGAGAATCATTATTCATCTAGAAACCAATAACATTATTGAAAAGAACAGACACCTGGAATTCCAATCATGGTGAGCAGAAGGTTCATACTTATAAGAAGGCAAAATTTGACTATAAATGTAATAATTATTTGTTAATGTAGGAAATGGCCATGCAGAAGAGTAGAAACGACCTTAAACATTTCAACTTGCATCAAGAGGGCAGTCAAGCAGCTGGTCCAGTTACTTGGAGTTTTTTTCAGCAATACGCTTTCCTTGCCAATGTTGAAATTTGGTGCATTGAATTGTTGAAATTCTCTATATTCTTTCTCCACATGGCTTCTGCTCCAAGGAAAATGTGGCATAAGGGGCTCACAGCTAGAGTTACTATCAAAAGCTAGGCAAGCAGAGAAATATTCATGCTCCTAGTGGATGCTTCAATTATGTAATATAATAGCAACTTTCGGCCAAATGTTTAATCTACAAGGATCAATTTGAAATGTTTGCTCCAACATTAACCTATACCACACATATTTTGCAGTTTTGTAGCCTTTCTAACAGGTTCCCAAATTTTATCGGTTCACGAATCTCCATAGGCCAAAAGAAATGCTTCATACGTCTGTTTTTTAAGCATTCAACTTAATAAGTATTTATATCCTAGCAACTTAGTAGCTGTTTGAAATAATACTTATGCTTACACTTTATACTACTTACAATTTTTAAATTTTAACCTGAAATAATCACAATTATTTACCAATGGGATACAGGAGCCTAATGGTTAGTGCACAACTTTTCAAACCTTGGAATCAGATTGGACACTGCCACCCTTCTTTCTTGTTCCACGTGGATTTTTACGTAGCATCTGCTTTTTATCACAACAACCAGCTAGCTGGAGTCTTGCTTTTATTGGGGCCTAGGATCAGGGAAGGCTCTTAGGTTTCTTGGGTTTCTTGGTGGATTCAAATCATAAGATTGGGAATTTAAAGTGCTGGAAGGAAGACAAAAGAAAAGAAAAGGAAAAAGACAAGTCATTCCCAGCTGGCTGGTTATCTCAATCAACCAGGAAGGGGAAGTAGGGGTTGGGGCGGGAGGCAGCCCAGCTCTGTCTAGTCAGGTGACTGGCCGTTCCTTTGGGTTAAACCTCTTGGAAGTGGATTCTCTTTTGTTAGGGATGTCTGGGCCAAAAAGGATGTCAACATTAGGAGCTTATAATATAAAGTCATAATGCTTCCCAATCTACTGTTTCATGAAATGACTTCAGAATCTAAGGTAAATTTTAGAGAAGCCTATCAGTTGCTTTCCAGGTATTTTGCATTATCCATAGGCACAGTTATTATTCTTGATTCAGCAAGTATTCATGGAGTACTTCATACATACTAGTCACTTATCAAGATGCTGTAGACATAGTGATGAACAAGGCAGACTCCCTGTTCTTACTGAGCTTCCATTCTAGTGGGGAAGACAGGGAGAAACAGAGATTAAAGAATAGCCTCAGGTAACTAAAGAAAAAATATTGGAGGGTTAAGGAATAAAAAATAATAGAGATGGGAGTCAAATTCGGCTTTTCAAATGACAAGGGGTGATGGAGGTACCTATGAATATCAGTGCAGTTCTAATAATCAAGTTTCTCCACTTATAAAAATTAAGGGAAGACTATTCCAAATAATATTCTCATCTATGCTCAGTTGCTATAAAAACCTGAGTTAATTGGTGTTACTCTGCAGTAATCATTGAGAAATTCTGGAAAGGAGTAAAATTTCAGAGAAATTATAATAGTAAAAAAAAAACCAACCCCTTTCCAAGACTTGTACTTACCTGTCAGAATTCAGCTTCCAGTGTTATCTTAAATCCTGTTCAAGTATGGTAGCTCTGACCTGCCAGGTTCAGAGTGCCTCACTCTCCAATTTTACAAATGTCTTTTCCATTGGCTCTGCCCTAAAATAGGATTCCCTTTGAAAAAATGTAAAGACACGTCTTTCTACTTCTGTTGCAAATGAAAGACACCTAAAAAGTCAGACACGCTTTAATTTTCCTTTTTTCTTTCCATAACATTCAAAATATTAGCACACAGAACCATATATGAATTAAACATTATTTTCATCATGAGTGGGTTTAAAAAGGATCAGCAAGAAAAAGAAAAAAACGTAACCTTGACACTGTAGAGGAAATGAGATTGAAGACGATTCTTATTTTAGTGTTTATGAAGTAGGCGATATAGCAAAGTGATCAAAACTCAAGTAAGTTTCTAAAGTCAAATTATCTGTGTTCCAATTCCAGAAATGTTGGTGATTTGCTGTATGATTTTTTTTTTAAGATTTGTTTATACAAGAGCCGGGGTACGGTCCAGATGCACGGGAGGGTGAGGGGATTCACTAGAGACAGAGCGGGAAACAACAGGCAGACTCACGAAATACACTGCTGAGGGGAGCAGTGGGAGAGACAGGAGAGGTCTGCTCACCATGTGGGTTGCTCCGAGGCTGGCGGGGATCGAACCAGCACTGCAGAGGCTGCGGACAGCTTCATAGCGCTGCATTCAACCGCCTGCGCCACCAGGGAGACCCTGATTTGCTGTATGATTTGAGCAAATTACTGGACTTTTGGATTCCTCGTATGTGAGAGGATATTAGGGTAAAACAGGAACTTAATGCAACAGCTGCAACCCACTTTACTTGCCCCATCTAGCATTTAAAAAAAACAATTGTGCACATTTCAGAATAAAGGGACTCAAGCCCTGTTAGTTAGAGTCTAACCTTATTAGTTTATCTCACACCTTGGCACTGGGCACCACTAGTTATAAAACTTCTCCTAGCTTATCTAACAGGTTAGGGTCTGGTGGTTTTGTTTAACAAATTGGCCAAATCTTATTACCCTACCTATAAATTCCTTCCCCTTTTGCTAAACAAAAGTTGCCAAAACACATTCAGGATCCCATCCATGAACCCCAGCCTCCTCAAACTAAGCCTATTTATATCAGAAACCTTAAGGCCCAAGGCATATTCTCCTCTGAATTTTCCTGCATGCACTCTTGGGTGTGCACTCTCACTACCAGAAAACTCACGTACACTGATTCCCCTGCAAATTATTTTCTGTGTAGAAACTCACGTACACTGACTCCCCTGCAAATTATTTTCTGTGTAGAAGTCGGGAACTTCCGGCTCCCTCAGCACCTTTGGGCCTCATCAGTAAGTGCATGTTCCCTATGTTCACTTTTTTAAAATGAAAAATGAGATTTATTTATGCATACAGGAACTGGGGTACAGGCCAGAGGTGCAGAGGTGCCAGGTGGGGGGGTGGTGAGAGGATTCACCAGAGACAGAGTGGGGAGCAGAACAGGCAGACTGACAAAATACACTGCTAAGGGGAGCAGCGGGTGAGACAGGAGAGGTCTGCTGTGGGTAGCTCCCTGGCCAGCCAGGGATCGAACTCGTGCCATAGTGGCTGCCGATACCTTCATCGTGCTGAGACTTAACCCCTGTGCCACCAAGGAGGCCCTCCTTACGTTCATTTTAAAGAATCTGTAAGATTGCAAATGTAGCCATTGTTGCCCACCACCAGGCTTTTAACACACACTACAGGTAAATATTATTTAATATTTTCACCGATGATGGAAAGACAGGTGTAAGGACAAAAGATATCATTCCCATATTATCTGGAAAACTTTAGCATCATATTTCCTGTCAGGCCTTTTATGATTTCCCAGGAAGGCTTCAGTGCCCTTTTCTTGTGCTCCAATAGTGTGGGAACTCTGGCCTCACAGTTTCAGAGATCCTCACTCCTGAGCTTGACAAGTGTCTTTTCCATTGAGGCTATCCTAAAATAAAATTCCCTTAAAGAAACTGAAAGAGGCTTCCTTTCAACTTCTGTTACAAATGACAGACACCTAAAGTCGGAAAGACATTCCAGAGTTCCTACTTTCACATGGCACTTTGTTTCTAATCCCACGCTAGAATTCTAAAGGTGTACAAGCAACTGTTCCCAGTGGCTACTATTGAGACAGACTGGTTAGGCAAGAAGGGACTAAGGGTTGCCCCGCCCCATAGTATGGGAAGTGGTGGTAAAAACAGGATGTAGGTAAAAATCACAAGTCTTAGTAACAAAGCTTAGGCTGGACAGCCAATAAGAAAGTCGTCACTCAGCTGTTCCAAAGCACCACAAAAAGCAAAAGAAAGGGAATCTGGTAGGAGCCCAAAGGTTCTTCAGCCCCTTCCACTCTGCCTTGAGTCTGTTCCTTTTTCTTTCTAATACAATTGTGGCTGGTCTCGCTGAATGGGCCAAAGCCAAGCACTGGTGTGATTTCAGGTGAAGTCCAAGCTCCCTCTGATCTCCCACCCCTGGAAGCTCTGGAGCCTACATTGTAACCCAGTATGTGTCATCCTTTCAGGGAAGAAAGCTGGACCCTCAGACTACCTCCATCATTCACTTTCAGCTCTCTGCAGGGAACACTTAGAAGTTCTCAGAACACAGAAGATGGGGCTTATAGGCATACAAGTCAAGGGATGGGGAGGAATCTGGAGGTAGCCCCAACAGTCTGATACACTGTCCTTAAAGAACTACTCTTTCAATGACTTTGTATTCAACTTCTCAACCCCGCCATTTTGTTTTCAAGAGGGAGTGACCTTGGAAACACCTCCCTAAAATAAATAGCATTCTAACTTCCAGTAGTAGCCAGAGTGACTTCTGACTTCATCCTGGAACAATGTTGACACGCCCTGCAGGCGCCTGTCATGGCTGACATTGCTGCTGCTGCCAGTAGCAGCTAAGGCCTGGAGTTATTGCCAGAGAATTCCACAGTCCTTCTGCAGGTCCTTTCCCACTGCTACCCCTTTCCAAATCTGTGGCTGATTCTATGGCAACCACTGCCTCTTCTAATCTACAGTAGCTGACACAGGCCTGTAAGTCTGGCTGTTTTCAAGGCCTTACTGACCACAGACACCTCAGTGGCCACCTGTTTCATCTATAGTTTGAAGACTTGCTGCCCATTACTTCTGCCTAAATCATAATATCCATTCCAGCCTAGCAGTTCCATCCAGGAAAGAGAAATTGCCTTTCTTCCTTCCAATTAAAATTTTAACAGCTCTGTCTCCTTTTCTGATGTTCCTGCCATTCCACATGGAGTTGGATCATCAATATCTCTGGGTACCCAAATCTGTCACCCAGGCCTTCTGCTTCACAGTGAGAATCTGGGTTATAAATAGAATAATTTTATTATTAGAAAACATTTTACAATTGAAAGCTTTGTGTTTAAAATCCATCATCATAATTTTTATAGATCCTATATCCATATTTAATTTTTTTTACCTTATTATTCAGGCGTCAGTGACATTGTCCCACCATATCATCATTCTCTATTATAAAATGAAAAACTCTTGCTGATAGTATATAAGAAAGAAAAGAGCTGTTCCATGATGGATATTTATTGTATAATTAAAAAAAGGCTAAAAGGATAATCTTATAGGATACTTTGACTGGAAGCCAGACTCCATCATCAAAAGTGGGTTTCCATGGATAAATGGATTGTATAGAAAGATGATAGATGATAGATACATAGATAGATGATTTATAGCCTAGATTATAAATCTCTACTTTGTGGTCATTTATTCTTCAGTATTTTTTGAGGCCCACTACTGTGGTAGGCCCTGGGAATAAAAGATGAGAAATCAGAACTGTCCTTAACGCATCCTTAATGTAAAACTCAGACATGGAAAGAGACAATTCCGATACCATGATAGAGGCGGCATTAAAAAAAAAAAAAAAAAAAAAAAACAAGAGCAAGAGGTAAGAACAACAAACATCTGTAATGACTACCTTTGTCTTGCATTTGCACCGTGCTCTGTTTTATTAATGAAGTGATGTCTCAGGGTGGGCTAAGTCAGTTCAGCCTTCCCAGGCCTAGTTAGAGTCTCCCTCCTTGTGACTCCCTTAGAATTCATCACATAATCCTGTATTGTTTCACTTCTCTGTCTCCTGGATTAGATTCTGAGCTTCTTGAATACAGAATGACATCCAATTGTCTTTGTATCCAAAGTATCCATTTGCTCCTCAATAAATGTTTGTCAATTGAAGGAATGAATGAATGAACTGAACAAAGCAAAGAGAAGGAAGCATGTCTCAGCAGACTTTATCAATTTATATTTAAACTACAAAGGGTCACATTTTGTTCAACTGAAAATCTGAAACTACAAGTGAAGTTGAAACGATCATCTCATATCATGGGCTTGTCCCGATTTTCTGTTATTGTCCTCAGTTCCAGCCTTTGCAAATTTGACCTGTCTCTATCTGCTGAAGCTGAAGGCTAATGCTCCTTAAAGAGAGAAAACAGGACATTTTGTAAGCTGTGCTGGAAAGAACCAAGTCTTTACTATAACGAGAAAAAATGGGTTTTTAAACACTTGTTGGATCCCAGTTCTGGTAATGTTTGGTTTTTAAAAAAATCAACTAGAAGGTTATTATTTGTCCCTGCAGTGCTGTCAGATGAGTGCTGCCTCAGCTTTTTGCAAGCAATTATGGCAAGTTTTAAAATCAAGTAGCTGTGCGGGGGTGCAGTTCTCCTAGTTCTCTAATGCAGTTCGACTTCATGCTTTAGTACTTGTGAATCCATTGTTATGTGATTCTTGATGGGCTTTTAAAAGAGTATTTAGGAGTAAGAGTGTTGCATTGACTTTCAGGTATTCACATATTTTCCCTTTTTTGAAATGCAATCCAAAAATTCTAGTTGCAGGTTAGAATTAACTCTAATAACTTAAGTATTCCTATCATAGAGTTTAGCTATACAGATATTCACCCAGTCCTGCTAAATTCCATAAACCATGTATTTGCCTCAACTGCCTCCTTAAAAGGTTCTAGAAAATTCTTAGTTTGGAAGACAGATGCGTTCCTGAAATTTTTGCATAATGACTCTAAAGGGGAACTTAGTCTGAGATCAACCAGACAACTCTTCTTTCCTTTTCCTCCAAAATAATCAGGATGTGGGTCCCAACAGTCTAGAGGTTCAATACTCTTGAATGGAACCAAGCCTGCCCTGTTTTTTGTTCTTTTTTGTTTCCATGTATATGGGGTTTTGGTCTGTATTATTTTTAACAATTTATTTTTTATTTTTTAAGATTTATTTATGCATACAAGAGCTGAGGTACAGGCCAGAGGTGTGTGTGGGGGGAGCTGTGAGAGGATTCACCAGAGACAGAGTGGGGAGCAGAACAGGCAGACTGACTGAAATACACTGCTGAGGGGAGCAGCGGGCGAGTCAGGAGAGGTCTGCTGCGCCATGTGGGTTGCTCCCTGGCTGGCTGGGATCGAACACGTGCTGCAGTGGCGGTGGATTGCTTCATGGATTGCGTCTTAACCCTTGCGCCACAAGGGAGGCCCCAACAATTAATTAATTTATTTATTTTTTTTTAATAAATTTTATTGTTATATTCCCCATACAATTGCAGCCCCCCATTCTGACCCCAATCCCTCCCCTCCCACCCCCGCCCCCCTAAAAGTGTCTCTGGTTCATAGTTTTTTGTTGATTTTGATTTTCACTTTCTTATAGTTATTCATTTTCCTGGTCCCTTATTTAAGTTTTCTAGATTCCTGCTATGAGTGAGACCATCCGGTATTTTTCTTTTTCTTTTTGGCTTATTTCGCTGAGCATGATCCCTTCCAGCGCCATCCATGTTGCTGCAAATTGCATGTGTTTATCTTTTTTGAATGCTGAGTAATATTCCATGGTATATATGTACCACATCTTCTTGATCCAGTCATCTATTTTTGGGCATTTGGGTTGTTTCCAAAGCTTAGCTATTGTAAACAGTGCTGCTATAAACATAGGGGTGCAGGTGTTCTTTGGAATTGATGTTTCTGTGTCCTTTGGGTAAATACCTAGGAGTGGAATTGCTGGATCATATGGAAGCTCTATGTTTAGTAGGTCCAGAAATCTCCATACAGCTTTCCACAGTGGTTGGACCAGTTTGCACTCCCACCAACAGTGCAGAAGAGTTCCTTTTTCTCCACACCCTCGCCAACATTTGTTGTTGCTAGTTTTTTTAATATGTGCCATTCTCACTGGTGTAAGATGGTATCTCATGGTAGTTTTGATTTGCATTTCCCTGATGACAAGTGATGTTGAACATTTTTTCATATGCCTGTTGGCCATTTGCATTTCCTCTTCAGAGAAGTTTCTTTTTAGCTCTTCTGCCCATTTTTTGACTGGATTATTTTCTTTGTTGTTGTTGAGTCTCATCAGCTCTTTGCAGATTTTTGTGATCAGTCCTTTATCATTAGTGTTGGGTGCAAAAATGTTCTCCCAGTTGGTGGGGTTTCTCTTTGTTTTTGTTATTGTCTCTTTTGCTGTGCAAAAGCTCTTTAATTTGATGTAGTCCCAGCTGTTTATCTTTGCCTTCACTATCACTGCTTTGGGTGATGTGTCTGTAAAGATGTCTTTGATGTGCAAATCACGTAGTGTTTCGCCTATATTTCCTTCTATATATTTTATGGTTTCAGGTCTTATGTCTAGTTCTTTAATCCATTTTGAGTTGATTTTTGTGTATGGTGTGAGGTGGTGGTCAAGCTTCATTCTTTTGCATGTAGCGACCCAGTTTTCCCAGCACCATTTATTGAACAAACTTTCTTTGCTCCAATGCATATTCTTTGCTCCTTTGTCAAAGATTAGTTGACCATGAATCTGTGGGTTTATTTCTGGATTTTCTATTCGATTCCATTGGTCTGTATGTCTGTTCTTGTTCCAATACCATGCAGTTTTGATGATTATGGCTTTGTAGTATAGTTTGAAGTCTGGGAGTCTGATGCCTCCATTCCCTTCTTTTTTTTTCAGGAGAGCTTTGGCTATTCGGGGTTTTTGGTGATTCCATATGAATTTCATCAATAATTGTTCTATTTCTTTGAAGAATGACATTGAAATTTTGATTGGAATAGCATTGAATCTGTATATTGCTTTTGGTAGGATGGCCATTTTAATAATGTTTATTCTTCCAATCCATGAGCAGGGGACGTCTCTCCATTTCTTTGTGTCTTCTTCTATTTCTTTTAACAGTGTTTTATAGTTTTCTTTGTATAGGTCCTTTACCTCTTTTGTTAGATTTATTCCCAAATATTTGATTTTTTTTGTTTCAATAACAAAAGGGATGGTCTTTTTGATTTCTTCTTCTTCAGATTTATTGTTTGTGTATAGGAAGGCTACTGACTTTTGCGTGTTGATTTTGTATCCTGCCACTTTACTGAACTGATTGATGAGTTGAATTAGCTTTTCTGTGGAGTTTTTGGGGTTCTCTATGTATAATATCATATCGTCTGCAAATAGTGATAGTTTGACTTCTTCTTTTCCTATTTGGATTCCTTGGATGTCTTTCTCTTGTCTTATTGCCCTGGCTAGGACTTCCAGTATTATATTGAAAAGCAATGGTGAGAGTGGACATCCTTGTCTTGTTCCAGATCTTAATGGAATTGCTTTCAGCTTTTCACCATTGAGAATGATACTGGCTGTTGGCTTGTCATAGATGGCCTTTATGATGTTGAGGTATGTTCCTTGTATCCCCAGAATTTCAAGGGCTTTTATCATGAATGGGTGTTGCACTTTGTCGAAAGCTTTCTCAGCATCTATTGATATTATCATATGGTTTTTATATTTCTTTTTGTTGATGTGTTGGATAACGTTGATTGATTTTCGGATGTTAAACCATCCTTGTGCCCCTGGAATGAATCCAACTTGGTCGTGGTGAATTATCTTATGGATACATTGTTGGATTCTGATAGCTAAATTTTATTGAGGATTTTTGCATCAGTGTTCATTAGGGAGATTGGCCTGTAGTTTTCCTTTTTTGTGTTGTCCTTGTTCGGTTTTGGTATTAGTGTAATGTTGGCTTCATAAAACGTGTTTGGTATTGTCCCTTCCTTCTCAATTTTTTGGAAGAGTTTGTGAAGGATAGGCACTAATTCGTCTCTGAATGTTTGGTAGAATTCATTTGTAAATCCATCAGGTCCTGGGCTTTTGTTTTTGGGGAGGTTTTTTATTACCATTTCAATTTCGCTAATTGTAATTGGTCTGTTTAGGTGTTCTATTTCTTCTTTATCTAGCTTTGGGTGATTGTAGAGTTGTAGGAATTTGTCCATCTCCTCTAGATTGTTAAGCTTGTTTCCATATAACTGTTCATAGTAGTTACTGATTATTCTTTTGATTTCTGCTGTGTCCGTTGTGATTTCTCCTCTTTCATTGATGATCCTGTTTATTTGTGCTTTCTCCCTTTTTTCCTTTGTGAGCCTGGCTAGGGGTTTGTCTATTTTATTGATTTTTTCAAAAAACCAGCTCTTGGTTTCATTGATCTTTTGGATTGTTTTTTTAGTTTCAATTTCATTTATTTCTGCTTTGGTTTTTATTATTTCTTTTCTTCTACTGGTTTTGGGGTTTTTTTGTTGTTCTTTTTCTAGATCTTTGAGCTTCGAGATGAGGTTGTTTCTTTGCGTTCTTTCTTGTTTCTTGATGTGAGCTTCTATTGCTATATATTTTCCTCTTATTACTGCTTTTGCTGCATCCCATACATTTAGGATATTAGTGTCCTCCTTGTCGTTCAATTCAAAAAATTTTTTAATTTCTTCTTTGATCTCCTCATTAGTCCAATGGTCTTCCAGTAGTGTGGTTTTTAATCTCCATGAGGTAGGAAAGTTCCTTGCCTTCTTTTTATGGTTTATTTCTAGTTTGATGCCTTCATGGTCAGAAAAGATGGTTGATATGATTTCAATCTTGGTGTATCTGTTGATGTTTGTCTTGTGCCCCAGTATGTGATCGATCCTGGAGAATGATCCGTGTGCGCTTGAGAAAAATGTGTACTCCGTTTTTTGGGGGTTTAGTGTTCTATAGATGTCTGTTAAGCCTAATTGCTCTAGGTCCTTATTTAGAGCTTTGGTTTCTTTACTTATTTTTTGTCTTGTTGATCTATCCATTGTTGATAGTGGTGTGTTGAAGTCTCCCACTACGTATGTGTTTTCTCTGATGTCTGTTTTCAGAGAGGACAACAGTTGTCTGATATATTTTGGTGCTCCTTCGTTTGGTGAGTATATGTTAATGAGTGTTATTTCTTCTTGAAGTATTGTCCCCTTGATCATAATGTAGTGACCATTGGGGTCTCTTTTTATCTTTTTGAGTTTGAAATCTGTTTTATCTGATATAAGTATAGCTGTTCCTGCTTTCTTTTTTGGTCCATTTGCTTGTAGGATTGTTTTCCATCCTTTAACTTTGAGCCTATTTTTATCTTTTGTAGCTAAATGTGTTTCCTGGAGACAGCAAAAGGTTGGGTTTTGTTTCTTAATCCAGGCTGCAACTCTGTGTCTTTTTATTGAAGAGTTTAGTCCATTTACATTTAGAGTTAATATTGATATGTTAACATCTGTATTTGCCATTGTGTTTGTCTTTCCTTTGATTTTATTTATTTATTCTTTTAATAACTTTTTTTTTTTTTTTGGCCTTCTTTCATTGTTATTCGTCCCTCTGAGGTTCTGGCTTTAGGACTCCTTGTAGTATTTTTTGGAGTGGGGGTTTAGTTGCAGTGAAATTCCGGAGTTTCTGTTTGTCTGGGAAGGTCCATATTCTTTCTTCAAAGAGGAAGGAGAGCTTTGCGGGATAGAGTATTCTTGGTTGGCATCTGTTTTCTTGGAGTCTGTTGACTATGTCCCTCCACTCTCTCCTTGCCCGTAGTGTTTCTTCGGAGAAGTCTGATGTCAGCCTGATTGGTTTTCCTTTGAATGTTATCTGTTTCTTCCCTCTTGCCAGCTTCATTATTTTTTCCTTGTCCTGGATTCTTGGGAGCTTTACTATTATGTGTCTTGCTGTATTTTTCCTTTCGTCGTGGAAGTTTGGTGTTCTTCTTGCTTCTTGTATATCAATTTTCAGCTCCTTCTTCACATTTGGGAAGTTCTCTTCAATTATCTCTTTGAATATTTTCTCTGTTCCTACATCTCTCTCCTCTCCTTCTGGTATTCCTATAACTCTTATATTTCCTTTCCTCATGGAGTCAGATAGTTCCCGAAGTCTTTCTTCGTTCTTTTTCCTTCGTACTTCTCTTTCCTTTTCTGTTTTGGTTCTTTTTATTTCTGTGTCTTCAAGATTACTTATTCGTTCTTCCATTTCATCTATTCTGCTTTCATTGCTTTTCCCAGAATTCTTTAGTTCTTCCATTAATTCTTTGATCTCCTGCATTTCTTTTACTTCCCTCTTTAGGGACTCAATTTCTTTCTTCTGACCATTGTTTTCCCTCTCTAGGGACTCAATTGCATTCTTCTGATCGTTGATTATTTTTCCCTTATCATTGTTTTCCTTTATGACTTCTGTCAGTTTTTTAATCACCGCAATTTTAAATTCTCTTTCTGGAAGGCTCAGAAATTCTTCCAAGTTATTGTCTTTGCAATCTGGGGGCTGGCTTTCTTTTTGTGGTGTGCTTTTTCTCTGGAGAGTTGCTAGGTTGCGTGTGGTTCTTCTCCTCCCTACTGTCTGTTTTCTAATTTGCCGTATGCGTTGGGACACTGTGTTGTTGGGACTGGCCGGCATCTTGGGTGGGCTTCTCTGTTCCCCTCTGGTTCTTCCAGGAGTCATCTGTCAGTTTCAAGCAGCCGGGCGGCCGGCTGTGTGCTGGTGCTGGTCTCCTCCTGGGGGGTGGGGCTCTCTTTAATGGCGCCTGGAGCTCACCTCCGCGGCGGATCCTGCAGGGTTCGCCTCAGCTCCCGTTCACGGGGTGTGGTGGCTGCAATAGTTCCTTTCCACTCACAGTCCCGCTTGCTGTGTCCCTAATTAATTTATTTTTAAATGAAGTACCTTTTTCTTACATTGTTGTTAATTTTGAACCTTATATGATTTCTCCCCTTAGGTGTGGTTTCTGTAGTTCTCTCACCACCAAAGCACCCCTGATCCATCAACAATAGCCCCTTGTGTTCTGCCCCTGCCCCCTGTTTTCACCCCTTTCCCTCCCCTCCTGGATGACTCAAATCTGTGGTCAGCTTTCAAAGTTTGTCTTCCTCTGACCCTTTGTTTGGTTTCTCTGTGTTCCATGTATAAGTGGAGCCACCTGATATTTATCTTTCTCCTTCTGACTCATTTTGCTGAGCATAATCCCTTAAGAAAGTGCTCCTGATACACCCATATGGGGACAATGTCAAAGAGCAGAAATTCATCTAGCTTACCCTCTCGTCATTCTCCTCTTACCTCAGAGTCAGTCATCACCTTCTCTCTTTTCCTATTATCTGGAGCACCTTCCTGTGACCCTGCCAAACTCTGCTACTAAGCTCCTGCTTTCTGTGAAGACACCTGTTTGACTTTCAATTCTTGTTTTTCACAAGAACTTCAAAATGTTCAAAAGAAACCATGGCCTAACTTTCCTAAGAAGTTAAATTTGATCATTTCCCTGGTGAACGTGATCTGTTGTGAGCGTATTCCAAGTTGCTAGGTATCGGCTATGGAAGAATTTTAACGTTAGTTGAAAAATAAAGATCTAAGAGTTGTATCGAGACTGTGAGTTATTTTGGAGCATCTGGTGTGTTCATACAGGGTTTTAAAATTCAGTTAACATCTGGTAAATATAAATTGAAATGTGTATCTCATAATCTGTAAAATGGCCTGGCATTTTCTGTGAAGAGCAATATAATCACACAAATAGAGAAAGAATTAATTCTATGACAGTATTCTTCATTGACTTTGAAAGTAGAAATATAGCATGTGGCGTGTTTTACTGAAAATGACCTAAGGGATAATTTAGACTCATGAGCTCACTTTGTAAAGACTAAATGTACTCCAAGATCATAGTAGCTTTTCATGATAACACCGCTGGACTAGAAGAAGTGGATCTAGGATTTAGGACTCCTGATTCCACTTTGAGTTGAGACAGTATATTTTCAGGTATTTGCAAAATTAAGGGTTCTTACACTGAGATTTCTGAAAGGGATTTGTAGATCTTCTGTAATTTCAGGTAAATTTCAATATAAATATGTATTTTTCTCTTCGGAGAGCATAGATTTCAAAAGATTCACAGGATATACTCCCCACCCCTGGAAAAGCAAGGTATAAAAATATTTAAGTCAAATCTTTTTTTAATATAAAAATCATGGACAAATATTTTAAAGCTATGTACCCTCCTCTCAACTCTATACATCTATGGAATTAGTCTAGCTTCAGTTCTAATTCAGTCATCCATGGAGATGGTGTAGGGTAAAGAAAATATCAGGCTTTTCTGCCCTTCCGCCATCAGGATAGATGATGGATCCTTGTCCTAAATGCATGCCTGATGGCGGGCACCTGGAATAGGGTGTGGGCATAGGTAGATGGGATTCAGCTGAGTTGAGACTGTGCTTTTTAAGGGCGGTGTCACGGAGACGCCAGCAGCAGCAGCAGCAGCAGCAGCAGCAGCCGCAGCTGCCGCAGCTGCCGAAGCAGAAGCTGAGAAGTAGCAGAACGAACGCTAGAGAGCCCAGATAGAGTGAAGACTTTCTGGGGGCTGGGAGGCCTGCCAGCCCCCCAGCCCGGACCCCTGCCTGCCATATGCCTGGTGAACCCCAAATAAAAAACCTGCAAAACTACTGAGGACTCTGACTCCTCCTTTACCCGGTCTGCATGGGATCAGAAAACCTGCACCATGTCCTTTCTTGCCTCTACAGATGGTAAAGGACTATAGAGTGAGAAAAAATATATATCATATACCTTCACCTTACATAATTGGTTAAGATATCTTTCTTTTATATACCCTGCCTATATGTGTGGTTTCCATATTTTCAACACATCTCCAAATTCTTCCTGAACTGTAAAGAAGTGATCTTATAAGTATACTATGTAATAGTTAGGCAGCTGTCTTAGGCAACTGAAGACCTCTTGGAAAAAATTTAATTAAGGAGTTTGCTCTTTGCTATTTTCTATTGATCTAAATTCCTTTACTATGTGCTATTCATTCTTCTGAATAACCATATTTTGACAATTTCCTCAGCTAATATGACACTATTCTCTCTTCAGCTGGTCCTGATTCCTCTTTCTTCCCCCACCTGTTGACTCCAAATATCCCAAAGCCTTTATATCTTGAGCTGCTTCATGCACATAATACACACATTCTACCCAATCTGAAGATTTACATGTATTCTCTCTTCCAAGGAACCCCAAATCTGCCTCTCCAACCTCTAGCCTAACATATTTCTAACCAGTCAGATTAAAGCCCCACTTACTATATAATCCTTTATGAAATATTTTTCATCTCCATTTATCCTCAAAGGGCATGAATCTTGTTTACAAATCAAAAGTCCTCTATCCCAACTGACTGATAACATCACCAAAATGTTCCAGTCTCCAAATTAAGCCATTCAAATGAGTTTTTGACATCTTATTCATCAACAGCATTCAAGAACTATACAAATCCTATTTGTGGCATCCACAGTATACCTTTTGCTGTCATTAGTTTAGGTGTCAAATGATTTGTGGGTGCTATGGAGGGGACCAGGATGAACAAGACTGTTTTCAGCCCTCTAAGAATTTGCTGTCTAACAAGGAGTATCAAGTATATTTACAAATCGCTACAATGCAAGGCCTTAATAGCGTTGGCAGTGGCTAACCCTGGCTTCAATCATGCTTCAATTATGCCTTGCTATTATTGACTTTGCCCAAATCCATATCCATCTCTAGGGTTTATGTCAGACTTTATATTATTTATTTTTATTTTCTTACTTTTCTACTCATGATCCTTCCAACTACATTATTTGATTTTTCTCTTCTGTTCTGGGCCTGTGTGCGGAAGGATCTGACTCTGTAATCCTCCTGTTGATCGAGTGGGGGTTTTGTGAGCCCTACTCTTTGGTAATCAGCATCAACCTGAGGATAGCCTGGACATGCACTTGCCTACCTGAAAAGCTGATTTTAATGAACTGAAGTGCCATTTCCCCAACTCTCTTTGTTTTTGAAAAGCTGAGATCATTTACCGCACCTGCTCTGGCTGTGTTTCTCTCACTGGGGGAGGTCTATCTTTTGCAGCGAGGCTAAGGATGACCTTCCAGGCCTTGCAAGACACCTAAGTCACTTCTGAGTATCCCTGTCTTCCACCGGGAACACTTTGGTATGCTACAGGCTGGATAGAGTGGTCCCTAGGCCCAAATTAGTGAGGGGGGCATGGCTACCCAATAAAGAAAACCTGGGCCCCACATTTGGCTGCTACTCAAAGAAAGAAAACTGCCAAAACCGTAACACCCATGCCCACTGATTTCTTGCTCTTCCAACATCCATATTCCACTTCAGATACGTGATTGAGCTCTTGGTTTTCCTTGAAATTCACATACTGCTATCATGAACGTTTCCTACAGGATCCCTCCATGTGTGTTAACTGCTATGTCACACAATTGGGTGGAGAGAGGACAACAAATCACTCATGCCTAGTTTTTGAGTTTTTGCCAATTCTGGTTCTCAGGCAAAAGGCTGCCTAAACAAAAATCTATTCTAAAAACCAGGCATATTCGTTTATATTTCTTCTACCATTAATTAATCTATGAAATCAATATTTTTAAATAAGAAATCAATTTTATTTAACTTCTCTAAGAGCTCATGAGAAAAACAGTGTTGAAATATGATTCTCTTTGTTTATAGGCAAATATTTTATATAAATAATTTATAAATAAAGAATGGTAATAGCCACATTCTTGGTTGGATCTTATTTCTACCTTGGAAGGTTATCTAATTGACTAATGAAACAAAGGTAGTAAATATAATTACCTTTGAAAGCACTCATTCTGGTCTGTGTGTGTGTCTGTGTGGTGTTACTGCCTGATTTGCAATTTTATATTTTTATATTCTGGGAAATCTCGCCTTTCAATTCTCTGTTTAGAAAACAGAAATTCAACATCCTTTCAAATATTTATTCCTGTAAATCTAATGGGGGGGGTGGAGTTCACTGGAAGAATTATAAGTGTATAGTGACATCTACAGGTAGCATGTATATTGCTAAATAGGATGTGGTTACCATCTGCTGAAGAATGAACTGTTCTCACAAGTCTATCTTAGATTCCTTCAAATGTGCCTTGCCCTTGGTAACCAGCAGGAAAGGTTAAACCAATTAAATTGGAATGGCTGATATAAGATATCTTGCTAAAATTTAAATCCATGTAATAAATGGACCTTTGTTTACCTAGTTCCTTAAACCTAGCTTATCCTCATTTGAGAAATGGGAATAGCAGGTTGATTGATAGTTCTTTCTGAAAATCTATGTCAGGCATACTGAGTAAAAGTAATCACTGCAAATTCATGGCAATCACAGGGAAAGAATATGCCAATTAGAAAATGTAAAAGCCGTTTTTGGTTCTCAATGAATAAAAACCCAACATAAAAGCTTTCTGTTCTAGTAGTACCAAATCAGGTTATTGTCTTTGTCAGAAGTCCTTCATTTTCTTACTGACAGGAGTGGGGAGAACAGGAATTGTGGAGGGGGGATTTAGTGAAGTTTAATCAAATCAGGCTCATTAGTATCAATAATTTTATTATATGGGTAAAAACAAGACAGGAAAAGGAAAAAATAAAATTTTAACTGGTAAGGAAAGATTATGTATTGTAATTTTTGTATTTCTTGTGATGGTTAGATATACTTAGCAAGTAATCGATCAATCAGGAAAAAATAAATATGATGGAAAGCTGTTTTTCTCTATTCTAGTGTCTGCTAATTTGGTAGAAAAGAAATAAAAGTTTAAAAATAATTGGTATTTAGCAGTCAAGCTACTGAGACATTTTTAATAGTATCCACTTGGTACAAGGTGCTACATAGACCTCCTTAAAGATGGGGGAAAAAAATCAAACTTCTTAATTAGTTATTACTCCTTCATGTCTTCTTCTTCCCATATCGTTCTACTTCCAATACTTAACATTAAGGAAAGATACCCTAAAATATCCTTTCCCCAACAATTTCAAATGTTTTTCCATTTGTGCTTTTGTTTATATGGTTTTGTTTTATAATCTAGAATATATTTTCTTTCCCCAAATTTAATGTCCAGTTCAAATGTCCTGTTCTCTATGAATACTTTCCTGGGTCAGTCTAAACAGAATTACTTCTTCATTTTGGAAAACTCATAAGTTTTCCTCATGTCGCCTCTCATCTTTTACCATAATATTAAAAAATTATATCTCTATTTTAGCTCTTCTTGGCTAGCTTGAGAGCAGGGACAATGTTCTGGGCACATTTCGGTGCTCAGCATATGTTGGATGCACAAAGTGAAAGATTCATGCTATGGAAGTTGAATAATGTCTCAAGAATTAGATTATAAGATAATATTTACAAAAAATGTGCTCACAATGCCATTAGTCCTTGTTTTAAGGGATTGTCTTTATTCCTAAAGAACCCATCTTTTGTCATAAATCAAAATCTTAATCACAGGTTAGAATTTCACTTCTGTGCTTATCTTAGAAGGAAGAATATGGTAAAAGTCATAGGGATGGTTGGAGAGAGAGGAAGGCAGTATGACTGAGCAGTCTGAATTCCTTCCTTTTGGCATGGGAAAAGTGTGAAGTTCCAGTGGTCACTGCCAAGGTTACCTGGCTAGAGCAATTTTGCTGCTAGCCCAATCAAGGAGGCTGGAAAACAGTTGAGGCCCCCTCAGCAGCAAAAGGCTGTGGAATAATGTTCTATTACATTAGGGAACAGAATAGTAGAGAGACTACTTGGAGACCAACCAAGAACCTACATGTGTGTGAGCCAGACTCTGCCCACACCTCCCAACTCAAACGCAATAGTCAGGACTGCTCTCCAACCTGACCCGAGGATAAGGAAAAGAGATGATATTTAGTACAACTTTGAGAATAGTGCTTTACTTTGAACTCAGTTTTAATAACCGAAAGTTGCCATAAAGTTATTGCATCTCCACATATTGCTGTACTGAAAGCGAGATCCAATAGGACATGAGAGAAGGCATTGATGGAAAACATAGCAGCTGCTTTAGTCCACCAAGCTGAGACATCTCAATAAACTCAGTTACTTTAGTCAACAAAGGATTTTCTTAGTCTGCTAGGGATGCCTACAGGATTTCATATACTGGGTGATATAAACAACAGAAATTTATATTCTCACAGTTGTGGAGGCTGGAAAGTTCAACACCAAGGCTCTGGCAGGGCTCATTTTCAGGTGAGAGTTCTCTTCCTTGCTTGCACAGGGTCTTCCTGCTGAGTTCTCGCATGTAGAGAAATATCTCTGGTGTTTCTTCCTCTTTTATGAGGACACCAGTTACTTCTATCGGTCAGGGCTTCCCCTTTATGGTCTCATTTGATCATAATCACTCCTTTAAAGGTCTTATGTCTAATACAGCCACATGTGGGCTTCTGGGAATAATTTTAGGAGGACATTAGACAGTCCATAGGAAGGACCTCTTGCCATGTGGTACAAATTGTTTGGAGACATGATTGGATATGGACGACCATGCTAGAAAATGATTTTTCCATTCCATGTCAAGGTCACAATATTGCAATTTTATTTTTATTGAGGTAACAGTGGTTTACGAAATTGTATAAGACTTAGAGGTACAGGATCACACTCTTCAGGCATAAGTCACTACACCCAGCACCAGGGCACCCATAGTCCCCCACTATAGTCCACTGGGCTCCCTTACCCCTGTTTTCCCACCTCCCCCTCCCTGTCATGTAGTCTCTCTTCCACAGTCAGATTTCAAGGATTTGCTATCGGTTTGGCTCTGTCTGCCCTTTGTTTTGTTTCTCTGTATTCCACTCTGTAAGTGAAACCATCTGGCATTTGCCTTTTTCCTTCTGACCTATTTCACTTAGCATAATCCCCTCCAGTTCCATAAATGGAAACAAGAACTTTCAGGTCTTCGTTAAACTTTAGTTGTCTGGTCACAATGAAGATGAAAGGAACTGAAAAGCTGACTGGAAATTCAGATTTCAAGAGGTACATGATGCTGCCAATTCCTAGAGTTTTGGGGAAGGGATTGTCAAAGAAATTCATCATGGCATGAAAGTCAAAATACATTTTTCAAATACTGAGATGTGCCACTGACTGGCAGTCTAAAACTCAACAGCAGCTGTTAGTCAGCAGTACACTGGAGAATATAGGTAGTAGGAATTATATTGGAAAGTTAAGGCCAAGTAGAAAGAAAGGTTGTATCTGAAGGCTACTTAAGTCAGAATAGAAAGTTAGCTCTTAAAAAAGCAATAGTTCTCACTTTCACTTTCAGAGATCACATGTAAAGAGCTTAGAAGTGCTCACTTCTGTCCTCACAACAATAAACAAGCTGTTCTCAAACTGGAAATCAGTAATTCTTCTTAGAATCATCAGAGAATTGAGGTCACAGGGCAAACTCCTGCCCTCAAAACTGGAGAGACAGACAGGCAGATGCAAAGAATCACTGGATATTAGAAGTTCTGGAGCAGAAGCCCACAGCTGAACCAGAACAGTAGAAAAGCTTTACATTCCAGTTAATGAATTGCTGGAGGCATGTTGTATTCTGAGTGCAGAGTTAAAAATTCCAAAGGGGCCCATTCTTTTTTTTTTTTTATTTTTTTTATTTTTTATTTTTTTAATAGAGGCATTTTTTTTTATTTCTTTATTTATTTATTTGATGGTTTGTTTATACATGCACTGGGTACAGTCAGAAGCGCGGGAGGGTGAGAGAATTCACCAGAGCCAGAGCGGGGAGCAGAACGGGCAGAAGGACCGAAGTACACTGCTGAGGGGAACAGCGGGCGGCAGGAGAGGTCTGCACGCCATGTGGGACCCTCCTCCGGTGGCCGGGAAGCAGCCGGGGATCGAACCGGCGCCGCAGAGGCCGCGGGCAGCTTCGCAACCCAGCGCTCAACCACTGCGCAAAGGGGCCCATTCTTAGGGAGGCCTGAGTTTTCCCTCCACAAACCTTGTTGTTACAGATATACTTCCATGAAAGCGAGGCACCATTTTCCTCACCCTCTCCTTGTATGTATCTACCCTGGATGACAAGCCCCATTATGCTGTGAGCTGGTATTCCTTAGTGGGGGAGCTGTGGAAAGTGAGGAGTGGAATTAAGCAGTCGTTCTTGGCTTGTAACATGGAAGGCAAGTGGACACATCATTCTTGCTTCTGTGATCCCACTTGTAACCTAGTGTTGCTGGGAAGGAGACTTGGAGGAGACACATGGAGAGGAGACATGTAAGGGCCCTTGGAAAAGACAGGGTGAGAGACACGTGGAAAACTGTTCTTGTTAGAGACAGTGGTGGCCACTATCTTGACTATTAGGTATTTCATTTTCCATTGTTACTCTTTCCTTCTATCCAGCTCCCTAGGACCTGCATAATCCCTTTCTTATGGTTCCTTTCCAGAAGGTATCTCAAACATATGGTAAGCTGTTAGGCCTTCATGGCCCTACTTCAAGCCAACCCTGTTTGGCTAGGCATTTGCCCATGTGGGTTTGGGTAGTTTTTGCAGTTTTATTAGGAAACTTTTATTAGGAATATCATTTCTTTTCTTCTCTTTCTGTGCCCATTAATTCTATGAAAGTTCTCTCACACTAAGAGTTTGCTACTTTTGCCTTTGTGCAGCGAATGACTGGGCCCATTTTCAAGCATGCACCCCTTAACAGTTTGGGGTTCCTGGATGCCCTTTAGTCATGCACTAATGGTGGTCAGGCACTCACTATAAAAGTCAGAGGAAAGGGCCTCTGCTGGTGCTGCAGGCGGTTGAGCGCCGTGCTGTGAAGCTGTCCGCAGCCTCTGCAGCACTGGTTTTATACCAGCTGGCCGGCGAGGATCCCACATGGTATGGCAGACCTCTCCTGTCTCGCCCACTGCTCCCCTCAGCAGTGTATTTCAGTCAGTCTGCCTGTTCTGTTCCCCACTCTGTCTCTGGTGAATCCTCTCACCCTCCCATGCATCTGACCTGTACCCCGTTTCTTGTATGCATAAATAAATAAATCCCGCACATCTGGCCTGTACCCCAGTTCTTATGTAAAATGAATAAATAAATCTTAAAAAAAAGGCAATTCCTTATTAAAAAACAAAAAGTCAGAGGAAAGTCTCTTCATACTTTAGGAAGAAGCAGGAGAAAAAAATTACACCTTTGAAATAACCCAACCTAGTCCTCTCTAGTCCCCCACACTGGGTAAAAGAAATACCCAACTCAGGCTCACTAAAGGACTGAGACCTAATTATAGCACTAGAGAATGCTTCCCCCACCCCCAAAACCTACCACCACACCAATTGGGCTCAGGTACAATAACAGGGGGGTTGCAATTAAAAGAACTGGGTGCCTCAGGCCCTATTTAAGGAGTTCCCGAGCAAAACCCAAAGACAATAAGGGAGGAAAAACAAAGATACCAAAGGAAATTTTAGCAGGTCTCCACACAATTATGGCAAAAAGTAAATATAGCATAAGCTACCTCAGTTCCTTTTTTCCTATACATCATGTTTGGTTTTCAACAAAAATTTGAAAGGCATGCTAGAACACAAAAGGTGCAGTCTGAATGGACAAAGCAAGCATCAGAACCTGCCACTCAGATATGGCAGATTTTTTAATTTTCAGACAAGGAATTAAAAGGAACTATGATTAATATGGTAAGGGGTTAGGGAAGGGAATAAAACTGGTTGTGTTTACAGATGACATGACTGTAGAAAATCTTTAGGAACTGACCAAAAAAAACCTTGAGTATATTAAACTCAAGGTTAATATACCAAAAAAAAAAAAAAAAAAAAGTCCATTGTTTTCCTGCATACCTGCAGTAAGCAATTGGACTTTGAGATAAAAAACACAATACCATTTACATTAGATAAAAAACACAATACCATTACATTACATTTACCAATACATTTACATTTAAATATTTACAATATTTAAATACTGGGTTTAAACTAACAAAATATATATGAGAACTTTATGAGGAAAAATGACAAAGCTCTAATGAAAGAAATCAAAAAGATTGAAACTAATGTAGAGACAATCCATGTTCATAGTTAGGAAGACTCAATATTGTTAAGAGATTGCTTCTTTCCAACTTGATCTGTAGATTCAACATAACCCTGATGAAAATCCCAGGAAGCTACTTTGTGGATACTGACAAACCAATTCTAAGCTTTCTTTATATGGAGAGGCAACAAATGGTGCTTAACAACTGCATGTTCACATTCACAAAGATAAATCTAGACACTGACTTTATACTTTTATGAAAATTAACTCAAAATGCACTATAGACCTAAACAAAAAAATTTAAAAACTTCTAGAAAATAACTGAGGAGAAAATCTAGGTGATCTTGAGTTTGACAATGAATTTTTAAATACAACAATGAAAGCATTAAAAAAGACAACAAAATAGAGAAGCTTGACTTCATTAAAATTAAAGTACTTCTGCTCTGTAAAAGACTCTATTAAGGAATGAAAAACAAGCCACAGACTGGAGAAAATATTTGCAAAAACACATCTGATAGAGGACTGTTATCCAAAACATACAAAGAATCCAACAACAACAAAATGAACAACCCAACTAAAAGTTTGGCCAAAGATCTGAGCAGAAAACATAACAAAGAAAATGTAAAGATATAAAAAAATATGTAAAGATGTTCCACATATGTCATTAGGGAATTCCAAATTAAAACAATAATGATAGGGCCTCCCTGGTGGTGCAAGGGGTCAAGCAACACTGAAGCAATTCGCAGCCTCTGCAGCACAAGTTTGATCCCCAGCCGGCCAGGGAACAACCCACATGGCGCAGCAGACCTCTCGTCTCGCCCGCTGCTCCCCTCAGCAGTGTATTTCAATCAGTCTACCTTTTCTGTTTCCCACTCTGTCTCTGGTATATCCTCTCACCACCCCCTGCATCTCAGGCCTGTACCCCAGCTCTTGTATGCATAAATAAATCTTTAAAAAAAAAAAGAGATACTACTAAAATACTTATTAGAATGGCCAAAATCTGAAACACTGACAACACGAAATGCTGGTGAGGATGTGGAAGAACAGAAACTCTCATTCATTGCTGGTGAGAACACAAAATGATACAGCCACATTGGAAGTTAATTTGAAAATTGTATACAAAATTAAAGTCTTACCATATGATTTAGCAATTGTGTTCCTTGGTATTTATCAAGGAAGCTGAAAACTTAGGTCCACACAAAAATATACAAGGGAATGTTTATAGCTGATTTATTCATAACTTTCAAAATTTTCAAAAAGCAACCAAGATGTCCATTGATAAGTGAATGAATAAACAGATTGTGGTGTAATCATGCAATGGGATATTATTCACTGGTAACAACAAATGAGATATTAAGCCATGAAAAGACATGGAGGAAACTTAAATACATAGTGTTTCATAAAATCAACCAGAAAAGGCTATATACATTGTGATTCCAACTATATGAAGTTTTGAAAAAGGCAAAACATATAGAAACAGGAAAAAACATCAGTGGTTGCCAGAGGTTGAAGGGAGAAGGGAGATATGAATAGGTAGAGAACAGGGATATTTTGTATTTTTTAGAGCAGGGAGACTATTTTGTATGATAATGAAATAGTAGCTAAATGACATTATATATTTGTCAAACCCCATGAAACTACAAAACACAAAGATGTTACCCAATGTAAACTATGAACTTGGGGCCTCCTTGGTGGTGCAGGGGGTTGAACACAGCACTGTGAAGCTGTCTGCAGCCTCTGAGGCACGGGTTCGATTCCCAAACTACCAGGGAGGTATGCACATGGCACAGCAGACCTCTCCTGTATCGCCTGCTGCTCCCCTCAGCAGTGTTTTTGGTCCATCTGCCTGTTCTGCTCCCCGCTCTGTCTCTGATGAATCCTCTCTCCCTCCCACACCTCTGGCCTGTACCCCAGTTCTTGTATGCATAAATAAATCTTTTTTAAAAAAACTATGAATTTAATAATAATCACTATTAGTTCGTCAATTATAAATGTAGCACATCAATGCTACATTTCACTTTTACACAATGTATGCATTTTCATCTTGGTTATAGTCCCCCTGATGGGGGCAGGGTATTATGAACACTCTACTTTGTGTTGATTTTTTTCTGTAAACATGAAGGTACTCTAAGAAATGAAGTTTATTAAATAAAAATAAATACATACATAAAAATAAGGAATAATATCCATATTGAGGAAATCACACACATCTAAAATAGTCACTAGAACTGCAAAACCAGGATTGAGAATTTGGTAGCTGACTCATCTCCTTCATTATAATCATCAAAGAGGAATGATCTTTGACTTAGGGCATGTTTCAAAATATGCCAAAGTGTTTCCTGTGGCTCTACCTTTGCTGACCTCTCCTCTAGGAAAGGTCTTCTTACATTGTTTTCCAAGATTAAGTGCTAGTTTCTTGTTGAAACTTTCCCTAATCACCGCAGATAGTCTAGGATACCACTATACCTACATTTGTTCTACTTATTTGCAAGAAAGCATTTATTCATTTTGTTATTACCTAAGTTTCTTTTTTTTTTTCTTTCTGTCCTAGGTAATTTTATTTTTTTCTTGCATTTTTTTATTTTATTATTTTAGTTCCATTGGGTAACATCAGTTTACAACACTGTATATGATTCAGAAGTATAGAGTAGGATCAAAACAAGGTGGGGGTGGGAATTGTATAGGGACTATAACCAAGATGAAAATGCATACATTGTGCAAAAATGAAAAATGATGTAAAAATATATAAAATTAAAAAAAAATTAAAAATTAAAAAATGAACAGTGATATAAAATATATATATAAATAAATAATTTTTTAAAATCCCTAAATCTAAAAATAGATATTTAAGGCAGCAAATAGGACAGATAAAAAAATAAATACAGCACAAGGCACCATGAGACCTCAAGTGAATATGTCATCACAAGGAGAGAACAACTTCCTAGAGTCCAAAAACAGAAGGTTTTTATCTTTCTATCAGATAAGGGTACAAAATAGCCATGATAAAGAACTTTAAAGAAATGGAAGAAAACACAGGAAAAGCAAGTCAAAGTGATACAAGAGAACTCTGACAATGAACCAAATAGGTATAACCAAACTCAGAAAAGCAAATGAATGGCATCGGAATTAAAAGTAATGAACAGAAAATAGAAACTGAAGCTTTAAATAAGAAGTTAACAGAGATTTGGGATGTTATATCAAATAAAATAAAAAAGAAACACTAAAAATCTTATTGGAAAATTGAGGCTACCACAGTGGGCAGGAAAGGGTAGACAGCGAAATGGGAGGGCTTCAGTGGACTGTGGTGGAGAAATATGGGTGCTTTTGTGGTGGTATAGTGTAGGAGCATACATCTTAAGAGGTGTGAACCTCTACTTCTGAATCATATTATCTAAGTTTCTATTTCCCCGAGTAGTCCATAAACATCTAGGTGTCGGGCCTTGGGTATTTTTATAGTATGTTCATATATTTCCCAACATAGCATTAACATAATAAGTGTTTAGATGAAAGTTAGAATGAACAAGAACAACAAAACCCTTAACCACATGTGTTCCATATCCTGAATAAACAAGTAACTGTTAGCGTTATTAACTACCCAACAGGATCATGTTACTTGCCACTTAGAAAGCCAGACTCTGCACCACAAGTTTGGTTCCATAAAGGAAGCTTTTTGTTAGTGAGTGGCACCACATTGGGAGAATGACATAGTTAGTACTCAAGAAAAGACCATCTCCCTCAGTGGCAAGTATGGAAGATTATATAGGCAAGAAGGGGATACTGACATATGTTGCATCGGGCAACACCACACTGACAAACGGGAGTCGTGGAGCAGGCTGCACAATGCAGGATGCTGCTGAAGAGCAAGATCCTGGCCCTTTTATTGACACACATAATTGGTTTTTAGGAGATTAGGGAGATTAAGGAAAGGGGAAGGGTGTAGATTAGGGATTGTGAGTCTGCCCTCCAGGCACTTCTAATCTACTTGATGCTACACCCTAATCCCCAGCCATGGTTCTAATCTCATCAACAAGGCCCTCCACTGATCAGCTTCTGGGGTCCCTTGTCATACATCGGTCCTCAGCCCCCTGGGCTTTCTGGACATACCTCCTGATGCACATGTTATGCATTGGTCCTCAGCCCCCGGGCATTCTGGACATACCTTGTGATGTATAACCTTCCCAGTGTGATCCAGCTTTGTGCTCTTATTTGATCTGAAGAGTTTAAGGGTTAGGGCTCCTGTTCCTAAGTGGCCGGACCACTTTGGCCTTGTTTAGGTGACAAAATGGTGGCCGTATAGGCTGCCTAGGAGTAGCAGACCCACAGACATAGGTGGAGTTTCTTCATTCTCAGGTCTGGACGGGTGCCAGTCAGTCTAGGGGCAGTGAGTGAATCACAAGCTTATTGATGCATTTCTGCAATAGTGTGCCAAGCACTCCAGGGGAAGTTAATCACAAGACTATTGATGATATTTCTGGAATATTCTTTTCTGTGTTCCCAATTTAAAATGATCTGCAGGTGTTCTTTAAGTGCTGATGTTATCAGCATCCTCACAAGGAACAGCAATAGTTCACTAAGCATTAAGCAACCCATTTCCATGGCCCTGAGGACTGTAGCACAGTGTCTTCTAAGGCAGGGATCATGTTATCCTTGCCCAGAAGGTAGTGTTCCAATTTTTTTTTTTACTTTTATTTTTTAAAGATTTTTTAAATTTATTTTTGCATAGAAGAACTGAGGTGTAGGCCAGAGGTGCAGAGGGTGACAGGATTCACCAGAGACAGAGTGGGGAGCAGAGCAGGCAGATCTACTGAAATACACTGCTGAGGGGAGTAGTGGGCAAGACAGGAGAGGTCTGCTGCACCATGTTACCAGCCACTATGGCTTATATGACATAGATATGTCTAAGTCAGAACTTTCTGTAACTTAGTATTCTCATTTGTAAAATGTAGACTTATAGGATAGTTTATTGAAAATATTAGTTAGCATGTAATTTTCCCATATATTAAGAACATTTAATGAATAAGAGTTTTTCTAGTAAAGTATGCTACATAAGCTTTGCAATATGTACACACTAAATAGCTTACTAGCTAGAACATCAGCTCGTTATGAGTGGGGATTATTACACTCTTATATACCAGTATAGTTCCATTAATAATATAAATGGTCTGACCCATTAGAAGATAGCTAATATGTATAAAAGAACTGTGAATAATTGGAGGAAGGGAGGAAAGGAAGGAAGAAGGGAGAAAAGAGGATTGGTATTGATTAATGCTGTGCAATAAAATTTTCTATATTAATGGAAATGTTCTATATTTGCACTTTCCAATATGGGAGCCACATTTTTTTAAAATATTGATTCATGTAAAATTAAATAGCCACATGTGGCTAGTGGCTACTGAATTGAACAGCACAAGTATACATACTTTTCTCAACTGAGAAAATTCAATGTTTAAAAAAGTCCATCAAGAAAGTCTGCATTGAGTATCTACTACAATTAAACTGTCTACCCACACATTCACTAACCTAGATAAAATGCATAAATTCTTTGAAAGACAGTATCTTCCAAAATTCATGCAAGGATAAATAGAAATCTTAATAGGCCTATATCAAATACAAAATTGAGGAAAAAACACTACCTTTGAACATTCTGCATATTAAAGAAATAAAATGTGTTCCTCCTCTTGAAAATTCATTTTAAGGAGAAAAAAATAAGTATTAGACAATTAAATAACAACTGAATAGTAACCTATACACATAATCCCTAACATTACTTTCCACTGTTAAGGCTATTTTTAGCCATTAAGTGTAAGGTTATAAAATTAATTATAAATATAGAAGTAAAAAGAGGCTAATAAAGATAAGGAGAAGTTTTAGGAAGGAGTGGGAAAAACTAAATGTAATATAAAACCTGTTTTTATTTTTAGCTACCAAAAAAATCCTAAACACCAATAGTACCTTCACAAGGTTTCCAATAACATTCTAAGTCATTCTTATTTCATTCATCCTGACACAATCTAGACAGTTTCAGGCCTGTCATTTAATAAATGTCCACAACCAGCTAAAAAAATTCATTAGTGAATGAATGAAAATGATCACAAAAATTTTGAAAGAAATTCCAAGCGTTAAGACATGAGTGACTCCAAATTTGGTTTCTTCTAAGAATCATTTCCTTCTTAAAATCTAGATCACAAGGTTCCTTTGCATTCAGAGTTGTAGTGGGCCTGAAATCTGCATTCTCAATACATGCCCCAGGTAAATTTGCTAATCAGGGGGACAGACAACCCAGTACATTTTTTAAAACTAAATCTGTCAGTTGTTCACATGACTATACAACCTTAGGGTTGCATTTTAACTCCTCTGTAGGGACACATGCTTTACTCACTCTAGCCAAACCTCCAGTGTCATTGGCATCTCCCTTCCTTCCCTGTGCCTCCCTCCCTCCCCTGGTTCCCTCTGATAAGTAAATTTTTCGCGAAGTCTAAGATTTGTTTTTGTTGGATTGCCAAGTCGTAGAACCAACCAAAATGCCCATCAAGAAACAAGTGATTAAGGAAATTGCGAAATATATTCTCAATGGACTACTACTCAGAAAGATGAATTAGTGCCTTTTGGGACAAAATGGATGAGCTTTGAGGTGATTATGCTAAATGCAATAAGTCAGAAAACAAAAGACAGCAGATGGTTTTACTTATCTGTGGAATATAAATAATCAGAGAACTCCTTGCCTTTTAAGAATCATCCAGTTCTGTTGTCTGCTGCTTTTCCTGAGCTAATGCTGAGAGACTGGAAAGAACTTACCACTTCCCCAGCACCCTGCCCTTTTGCCCACTTCTTTTCCTACTCTCTCCCACACAAATTCATGTTTCCTCTGTATGTGTGGCTCGCTGCTGCTGAATGATTATCTACACCAGATGTGTGAGTGGATTCTAACACACATCTTCAGTTACATCATAAAATAGCTCCTTTAATTTCAAATATATATTTGTAAAGATTTTTTAAAATTAATTTATGCATATAAGAGCTGGGGTACAGGCCAGAGGTGTGGGGGTGAGAGGATTCACCAGAGACAGAGTGAGCAACAGAACAGGCAGATTGACTGAAATACACTGATGAGGGGAGCAGTGGGTGAGTCAGGAGAGGTCTGCTGCCCCATGTGGGTTAGCTCTCTGGCCAGGAAGGAACTGATGCTTCAGTGACTGGCAATAACTTGGTAGTGCTGAGACTTTAACCCCTGCACCAACAGGGAGGCCCAAACTATATCTATTAATGAATATTGTGATGTCAGCTTTATCTTTTATTGATTGATATTGTTCTGGATTTTTAATATTTAGGGTTTTTTCCATTAAACAAAGATTGTTTGGGTTACTCTTAGTGTGGACTCTATTTTGCTCCCTAAAGAGCTCACCTATGTCTTCCTTTTCTGTTAGGAGCTGCGAATCAGGGAAGTCTTAGTTCTTCCACTTTGGAATGAGATATACATTGGAGATAATCCACAACTGAAGGCCCCACTTTTCAGGGTCCCAACCACTTGATCGAGACACCTAGCTTTCAGTCACAGATGTCACTTCAAAATCAACTCATCAAATAAATATATAACATATGTAGGACACTTGGTCATTGTGTGTTTAGACAGAAATTACATTCTACATTAGGTGTTATCTGTCAATCACTGACAAAGCCTGAAGTTCAAATCCTGATGGTGGATTTTGTTTTCCTTTATTCTCACTCTCTGAATATCCCAAGCAATGTTTAAGCTATTTTCTCCCTAGGATTCTTTTTAAAGAGAAAAATCATTGTCAACAGCTTAAGCAAAGCCCTGCAGTAATCAAAACAGTGTATAGTCATTGGATGGAGAAAGTAGGGAGGAATAATTTAAAGCACAGCGTTCTTTTCTTGGGGCTAAGTCTCTTAACCCATCTGCAGACTGAAAAGAACTAACTAGGTGGTAGGATTTGTCATTGTTCACTAGGTAGTTTGTGTATGCCAACTTGACATTTTTATTTCAGTCTTCCAAAATTGCCTAATAACAAATTTAAAAACTAGTTTGACAACAGCAGATGTGTCTGAGCAGTGGAGATTATATTGTTATTATTGTTTTTCTTTGTGCTTTTCATCCCTCTATTCAATGATCATTTTAAACAATAAATGTTAATAATTTCGAATAGGATTTTTTTATGAAATGGAGAAACCAATTAGAAGAAACACAAGAATGATTCTCTAAAACAAAACCGACACTTGGAACAACTGATAATCCACTTAAACATTGATTGAGATGTTTTGATTTTTTTCTAGGTATTCTGTTCTGTAATATAGAATGTGGTAGCACATAGTTAAAAAACTAGAAATTGTCTCCCAATATCAATGGCTACTTTATGGATATATTTTCAACTGAAAAGATTTTTAGTAAAGTCACAAAGCCCTGTTCCATTTCCCTGATGAATAATTTTAAAACATTTAAAAACCATACACATATCCAAATATAATGGAGGGAAATGTTAAATAGTAAATCCCAACGAAGAGGCATTGCTAAAATATATGCCAGAGGCACATGTTTCAGAAATGGTCATATTTAATATCTTTATTAATTAGCTAGAACATGACTAAAACAATATATTAATGACATTCATGAGGTTTTTTCCACTGGGAGATGAAGACACTAATGAATACTAAAATTACCCAGGAGATGCAATAAATATAGCTCTAAATATGTTGCTCATATGCTGTTTTTTCAAATGTTGGCTATCTTGAGCCACCATCACATTTCTCTGTTTTTTTTTTTAAAATGCTTTGAAATACAACATTTAAGAAAAGTAACTTGATCAGCTCAACACATTCTAGTTACCTGTATACCTTAATCGAAATCACAAAATGGGCCTGTGTTAGAGCTCTGCCTAGGAAATTGTTGAAATTTTTTAATGTCTTTGAATAGTAGGGAGGAAAATGGATGGGTGTTTTCAGCTGTTCCCTTCTAGACTTCTACAGGTGCCTCCGGGTCATTGCTCTGAATCCGTCTCCATTTCCTGTGTTTGCCTTTCCGAGACTGATCCATGTGCATCCTCTGCAAGAACATGTCCTGCTCTAATTTCTGAATTAATCATTACAATAAAAGCAGAAAGGATATCAATAACTTCCATCCCCTTATCGAGAGGAGCCCAGAATCTGCTCTTTTGAAGAATGCCATACCCTGTATCATTTGGGTGACTGGGCACTGGTATAGCTTCCACCTTACCACATCCCCACTAAGTAAAACCAGTTCCTAAAATGGACTTTTTCCGTGTTCTCCAAACATGCCCATTCTCGACCGAGGCTGAATGCCTGCCCCATACTCGCTACTTTTTTTTATTAGGTCCCCTACAGCTGGGCTAGTTCTAGTATATTTTCCCTTTTGGAGGTTTGAAGGCTGAGAAAAAATGGAAAACTTAGGGTGATCCATATTTTTTTGTTTGTTTGTTTTATAGAGGCATGTTTTATTTATTTATTTGTTTGTTTGTTTATACAAGCACTGGGTACAGTCAGAAGCGCGGGAGGGTGAGAGAATTCACCAGAGCCAGAGCAGGGAGCAGAGCAGGCAGAAGGACCGAAGTACACTGCTGAGGGGAGCAGCGGGCGGCAGGAGAGGTCTGTGCGCCATGTGGGACCGTCCTCCGGTGGCCGGGGAGCAGCCGGGGATCGAACCGGCGCCGCAGAGGCCGCGGGCAGCTTCACAACCCAGCGCTCAACCGCTGCGCCACCGGGGAGGCCCAGGTGATCCATATTTTTTAAAGATTTATTTATTTATGCATAGAAGAACTGGGGTGTAGGCCAGAGGGGTGTGTGGGGGGGTGGGTGGGTAGAGGATTCACCAGAGACAGAGTGGGGAGCAGAACAGGCAGATCTACTGAAATACACTGCTAAAGGTGAACAAGACAGGAGAGGTCTGTTGAGCCAATTGTGGGGTTAATTCCCTGGCCAGGGATCGAACTCCTGCCAAACCTGTAATAGCGTGTTAAACCCTATGCCACCAGGGAGGCCCAAGGGTGACCCATTTTTAACATTACCCTCAGGGGGCCTCCCCGGTGGCGCGGCGGGTTGAGTGCAGCGCTGTGAAGCTGTCCACAGCCTCTGCAGTGCCGGTTCGATTCCCAGCCGGCCAAGGAGATTTCCCACATGGCTCGACAGACCTCTCCTGTCTTCGCCCGCTGCTCCCCTCAGCAGTGTACTTCGGTCCTTCTGCCTGCTCTGCTCCCCGCTCTGGCTCTGGTGAATCGTCTCACCCTCCCACACCCCTGGCCTGTACCCCAGTGCTTGTATGCATAAATAAATCTTAAAAAAAAAAAAAACACATGACCCCGAGACTGTCTTTCAATGATCAGGCACCTGATTCAGGTGGAAGGGCCACTGGAAGGCAGGGAAGTTGCTGATCCTTGGGAAATTTTAGGAACTTTGTTGCGTCAAATTGGAGACGTGTAACTCACACCCACATTGAACCATCTATCGCGCGTTTTCGTTGTTAAGCAGCATTTAGGATATGACTCATCCTCAGCTCCACTTTGTAGGTGTCTAGAAGTCGAGTACCTTAATTTGGTGGGAGCAGCCTCAGGTCACTAGAGAGTAGAGTCCCAAGACACGTCAAGTGTCAAAGTGAAGATTTGAAATAAAAAGGAGGAAACCATCCATCCCGGAACAGAGGAACCCCAAAAATTCTTCCAATGCTGTCAGCAGCTGGAATGCCCCGGACAGAGTTTTAAGGAACAGGAACCCGCCTCAATCTCTCTGGAGTGTTGCATGGAGAAGAGAATTTTGGACAAGGAAGGACAGTTCCAATTCTGCAAAAAGAGAAGACCCAGGCCTTGACAAGGATCCCGCGTGTTCTGAGAGGACCCCCGCTAAGGAGGTGTAGGAGTCCCACCCTATGTTTCGCTGTGGGAGACGCCAAAAGAGTGATCTCAGGGGAGAAAGGCCCTTGGTCTGAAGAGTCAGCCACCGTTCTGCAGAGGGAGGAGGCTTGGCTTTAACTAAAGTTATGGACCCCGAATGCTGACAAAGGGACTGTTTCCAGAAAGCGGGGCTGCCAGCGCACTTGAACGTCAGGATTCTGTGGCCCAGGGAGGAGTAATCGTGTGTGGGATGATCATGTGGTGAGGACTTTGGAGGCGGTCCCCGGCGGGGCAGTAGATACTGGACTCTGGCAGATACCAAAGTGGGGACGCCGAGTGCAAATGCAGACACTGCAGACTGCGCATCATCCGGGTCCCACAGAACCCCGCCTCTGCTGTCAGTCCTGGGTGATCTCGCGCGGTGACCGGATGTGGCTCCCGGATTTCCGCTTTGAGAATGAGATCGTCGATGTAGTCGGTGGTGTGCTGTGCCGCGAGGAGGTTGGATTCCGAGGACTGGCGTGGCGGCAAGGTGAGCGCCCCGAGTGGGAACCGAAGAGAATATTCGCCCTCCCTGACAAAGGTGACTTGAAGTCCCACTTTCGTGGTCAGGTTTTGGGAGCCGCGGCCTCGCCTCCGTGCTGCAGGCTGCATTCTGCCCAAAATGGCTCGTGGAGTGGGGGCGGGGAGGGGACCGCAAGGAAGGCCCGGGTCTATGGCGGGAGCCCAGATTTGCCATGGGGGGAGATAGAGATCATAAATCCAGATGAGGCCATACCGTGTGTGTTCATGAGCAGACCCCCACCCAGCACTGCTGGCCACGCTGAGCGGCGCCCAGACGGTCAGCTCTAGGAGACACCCCACTAAGTGAACAGTCGTGGAGCGACCTAGCCAGCCCTCTAGTGACTCAGGGAGCTCAGGGCTACACCCCAATAACTCCCAAACTCAGTAGAGCTCCTGTGCACAGTTGGTGCACTTCGGTGCCCCTACCCTTCCTTTAGAGTGGTCTCGGCGAGGGCTTTGGTCTAATGGAGTTAGCCCAATTCGGTAAAAGGCACCCAGCCCCTTAAAGGATGCAGGGTTGTGACATTGAGTGAGGATAGGGGTCCCCTCCTGGAAAGGAGGGGACCACATAGAGCCTTGGGCATACGGCCATAACGAGTTACGTTCAGTTCTTTTCTGGACATCTCAGGGAGGTGATGGACCAGGTCGAACGGGGCAGCCTGATGTCAGCAAAGGGAGGATTTTTGAGTACTAGCAGATGTCATGGTTGGAACCTTGACAACTGTGGACATGTTCTACCCCATATCAGTGGGGGCCTCAGAGGATCCTCCCTATTATCAGCCCTGGAGGCCTCAAGGACAGGTGTCAGGTGGCTGTGCCCATCAGTTCTCACTTAGGTTGAAATCAGATGAAACCCTTAGTCTGAAGGTGTAGCTACCAGTCAGCAAAAGGCGAGTCATGCCAAAATGTGTGGAGCCAAGTGTGGCCCCTGAATGAGGACTGAGGATGCCACTGAGCTCTCAGCACTGAGTGCTTCATGGTGGGAGGTGCACTGGGGCACCTGTTCAGTCCCTTCTGAGTCCCAGTGAGCTTTGAAGTATCAACCTCAGAGAAGAAGAGGGAGGGTGCCCAGGCTCTGCCTAGAGTTGACGCAATAATACAGACAATGAACTGAGCAGAACCCTCATGCCACAGTACAGGGGGTCCCACTTCCAGCGCCTGCTGTCACCTAAGTAAATCCAGGGCAAGGCTGGTTAGGATGCAGAGTAAGACTCACTCAAAGGAGTCCTTGATGGGATATTTAGGGGAGAGGCTGGTAGAAGAGCGAGAGCCCTGAGGGGTCAGGGGTCCTAGAGCTGTGCCCTCAGGTAAACCTCCAGGGGCAGCCTTGGTTAAAGCCAAGGGGGCATCTCCCTGCTGAAGGTCCTCACATTATATCATTCTCCCTCCTTCAGGTGCCACCATCACTTGTTCACTAGTCACACTCTTACCTGCTGTCCCTGACCACAGCTATCAGTCATGCCTCGCGGTCATAAAAGTAAGCTCCGTGCCCGTGAGAAACGCCGTCAGGCCCGGGGAGAGACCCAAGATCTCACAGCTGTTCAGGTCTCTGAAGCAGAAGTAGAAGAGTCCCCTTCCACCTCCTCTTCTGCTTCTGGGGGTACATCCCAGGGTTCCTCTGTATCTGGCCCTCCCCCGAAGCCTCAGAGAACCCGATCCACCACTAGTGCTACAAGATCTAGCAAAAGTGCCAAGAGCCAAGATGAGGAAAAGCCAAGCACCTCCCGGGCCTCAATTTCTCTCTGGGGCTCTCATAATGATCCTGTAAGTACGAAGACAGGAATGTTGGTGCGGTTGCTGCTGTACAAGTATAAAATGAAAGAGATCGTTACCAAGGCAGATATGATGAAAATTGTCAACAAAAGGTACAAGGAGCACTTCCCCGAGATCCTCAGGAGAGCCACTGAGCGCATAGAGCTGGTCTTTGGCCTTGATTTGAAACCAATCAAGCCCAGTGGTCACTCCTATAACATTGTCAGCAAGCTAGATCTTCCCAAAGATATGGGTCTTAGTGGTGGCTGGGAAAATCCTAAAAATGGGCTTCTGATGCCTCTCCTGGGTGTGATCTTCTTGAATGGTAACTGTGCCTCCGAGGAAGAGATCTGGCAATTCCTGAATATTTTGGGAGTCTATGATGGGAAGACTCACTTCATCTTCGGGGAGCCCAGGAAGCTCATCACCCAAGATCTGGTGCGGGAGCAGTACCTCAAATATCGTCAGATACTAGGCAGTGATCCTCCACGCTATGAGTTCCTGTGGGGTCCAAGAGCCCACGCTGAAACCAGCAAAATGAAGGTTTTGGAGTTTTTGGCCAAGGTCAACGGTACCATCCCTAGCGCTTTCCAACCCCATTATGAAGAGGCTTTGCGAGACGAGGAAGAGAGATCCAAAGCCAGAGCTGAAGCCATGGCAGTTGAGGTGGCCAAGGCAATCGCTGCTGTCAAAGCCAGTCATGCCAGGGCCAAGTCCAGTAGCTCCTCCCACCTCTAGGGAGGTGAGGCAGATTCTTCCTTTGTGCTTGTAAAACTACAGGTGGTGCTCCTGATATGTGTGAAAAACTGTTGAGTTCTCTTTGTTCTTTTGAATTTTTCAAGTTGTTCCTTACAATAGAAAGTTTATTTAGATTCAGAATGTAAGCTTGTTAGTGATACTAATCACCGATTTGTTTTATTGATGATTATCAAGTTTAGCAGTAAGAGTTTTGGTATTGAAATACAAATTGCAAATCCTTAAGTCACTGTCATGACGCAGAATAAGATTGCATGTCATTGGAAGAAGTATATCCTCCACACTAAAATAGTTGGGATCAGGGACAGAAAAAAGTAAAAGTTGACTAATTCTTGGTTTGCCTTACTCAGCCTAGGTTTTCCTTTTGTGTGGTGAAGAATTGGATTTTTAGTGGTGAATTTTATGTAATGTGTACACATGAAGTATAGTATGTGTCTGATTAGTATGTGTAGCATATACATAATTATTGATTTATAATGATGCACACCTGAAACTTAAGTTATGATGCAATATTACTTCAATAAAAGAGTAAAAAAAAATTTTAAATACTTACCTAGATTTGCTTATGTTGTACAAGCCCCTGCCAATGCAATGATAGATTCTAGGAAACTATCATTATGGAAAAGGGTGAGATACTCTCAACCTCATAAAGAAACAATCAGGGTGAAGAAGGGATGCACAGAATATTCTCTTGAGTATGTTTTCATTGCTCAGCAGAATTTGGGCTGGATGGGAGGGTTTTTTTTTTTTTTGCTACAAATTTATTCTTTGACATCTCCTAGATTTAAAAATAAAAATCCCAGCTTGATAGATGGTAATAATGCCTGAGGTCAAGGTAATCAAAGTAATAACTGCCATTCCCCAATGTCTCAGTGCAAGACCAGCACAGTATCAGAAGCGTTCCATACAGTATGCATCTCCCCAGTCCTTCAAGATGGGGCCTAACCAACTTCAAAAGGAGAGCCAGAGGCTCAGAATTAGAGTTTGGCTAGGTGCCCAAACCCATAGGGCTAGTAAATGACTAGGCTGGAACTGGACCCCTGGTCTAAATGACAGTAGAGCCCAGACTGTTCTACTGCCATCCTGAGGCAGGTCCTGTGTCTCTTACTTCATCTTTCTTCTCAGTACTTCAAAATGTGTCTTAGGCGAGAAAAAAAGAACGTCCTTGTACCCAAACTATGAGATTGGATACATAGCCAGAGCAATAAGAATACCAAAATAATTGAGAGATATAAATAGAACAAAGAGCTATTTGGTGACAGTATGGTCATCTACATTTGTAATGTTAGATAACTTGAAAAGATCAGGGGGGCTCTCAGAAACACCCTGAACATCCTCTTCCCTGTAGAAAGTCAGTCTATCAGAAGAGAAGGGATAGATTAATGTATTTTTTTATCTGACAACCCACCATCTGTCCACCAATCTCACGAAATCTCACGTCACTCCAGCGACAGGCATCTATTCTCTGTAAGGTTTGCAGAGAGGAAGTTGCTCAAGAGTTTGCATAGATGTGGCATTTGCCAGGAAACCTTTAGTCTGAAAGACATGAACCAAAAGAAGGTTCCATGTAGGAAGACTGAGGAAATCAACACTCCAGATTTATGGGGAGGGTCACAGGAACACCTTGTCCCCTCTGGTCTCAGACTCAGAGTCTCAGACAGCTATGAAGTTGAACATTCCTTCACTTATTCTTGAGGCTTCTCCGGGGCATAAAAGCCTTGGTCTAAGAGCAAAGCTCTCAGGTCAGCAGAGGAAGAAGTAACCATTGCTCATAGAATTGAAGGTGATAAAGATGAGTGAGGATAATGGAGGGACCCAGCCAGAACAATAGGAACCCATAAGGTCACATCACAGTTGTCAGCCTTATGAGGACCATGACTTCCAGTTCACATCCTGAGTGAGACCTTTGTATGTGGCTGTTGCCTCAGGTCAGCAGAGAGTAGTCTGAGGAAGGCTGTGGAATTATGCATGTGGTCATGAGGCCCATGCAACCCTCAACTGGTAAGGCCAAACCCTCCTCGCTGTTAGCCCTGGGAGGCACAGGTGAGAGCAGGCAGGCTCAAGGGCCTCTGGCTTCTGCCTGGAGGGTCTCAAGGAGATGAGGGCCTTGGTTTATAGGCTAACTGTTAGGCAGAGTGGAACCCCCAGGCCATGGCAGTGTCATGGTAAAAATCCTGTAGAGGAGTGAAGCAATAACTACCCCATAATAGAGATATCACTAGAAAGTTCTGCTCCTGTAGTCACCCCTGGGAGGCCACAGGCAGACATTTCAGATGAAGGGTACCCCTCATTTCCTGAGGGGGATGGTCTCAGGGACTTAAAAGTTCTTGGACTAATGGGAGGGGCCCCACTCAGCAGCAAAAGGAGACCAAATTACTAAAAGAAATCAACATGATGATGATGAATGACCTTGAGAGGATCCCTCTGGGAAAGAAGGGGGCCATATAACAGTGCTGACCCTGTTTTCAAACCTGAGACCAGGTCACCTCAGCATAGTGACATGGTGAGTCCATACTTCCTCCCAGAGCATCTCATGGAGGTGAGGAACTTCATCAAAGGGAGAAGCTACTGGTTTGCAGTGGGGAGATTTCCAGATTGTGCCAAGAGCCAAAGTAAAGACCCTGAAGACCAATGGGAGCGCCCACCTCATGACAGTGGAGGCAGCATACATTTCCTTCTACTACCATTAGCCTTGGGAGACCATGGGTTATTGTGGCCAAATGAGGCTAACTTCACTTCTTAGGGAATCTTGTGAAGTTGGGGGCCTTGGTCTAAGGAGATAGCCTCAAGTCAAGCCAGAATACTTCTAGGTTGTACAGGAGTCAGGTTGAGGACTGTAAAGATTGTAGGTCCAAACCACTACGGAAAGCTATGTGGAGATTCCTCATCTTGGTAAATATGGAGCTTCCATATGATCCAGCAATTCCACTCCTAGGTATTTACCCAAAGGACACAGAAACATTAATTCAAAAGGGCACCTGCACCCCTATGTTTATTGCAGCACTGTTTACAATAGCTAAGCTGTGGAAACAACCCAAATGCCCAAAAACAGATGACTGGATCAAGAAGATGTGGTACATATACACCATGGAATATTACTCAGCAATCAAAATAGGTAAACTCATGTAATTTGCAGCAACATGGATGGAGCTGGAAGGGATCATGCTTAGCGAAATAAGCCAGAAAGAAAAAGAAAAATACCAGATGGTCTCATAGCAGGAATTTAGAAAACCTAAATAAGGGACCAGGAAAAGACTAATTATAATAAAGTAAAAATCAAAATCTACAAGCAACTATGAGCCAGAGACACTATGTGGGGGGGGGGGAAGAGGAGGGAATAGGATCAAAACAAGGAGGGGTGGGAATTGTATGGGGAGTATGGCCAAGATGAAGGTGCATACATTGTGCAAAAATGAAAAATGATGTAAAAAATATATAAAATTGTTAAAAATTTAAAAAAAAAGAATGATAGAGGTCCACACACCCAAAACAGCAGTGGCCACACACAGTTGTCCTTACTGTGAACTCTAGGAGGCTGAGATGTCAGAGTGGCCCATCAGTTCCCACTCAGGAGTAACGGGGAAGCCAGGGTCTTGGTCTAAGGGTGGCAATCCCCTAACAGCAGAGGGAAGAAGTGTCCTTCCTAAGATGGAGAATGCTGAGTTAGGATCTGAGTGGGATCATAATTACAGGGCCTCAGCCTGGCTGCCACAGCTATCACTCTTGTGAGACCACGAGCAGGCATGGCCAGTTAAGGCCACCCTTACTTCCACCTGTGGGTACTAGTATGAGGACATAGACCTCAGGTCAAGTAGGAAGGGAGCCCCAGGCCTTGTCAGGACTCATTTGGGGAGACTGAGAACTAAGGGGTCCACTCATTCCTGAATAAGGGCACAACAAAGAGTTACGCCCCACCAAAAGGCATGTCAGCTCTAGATACCAGCTCGAGAAAGCTCAGAGCAGTTCACGTGGCTGGTAAGTGACAGGAATGGAATTAGACCTTTGATTCTGAGTCCATCTAAAGCCCACGCTCTTCCTCCTCCAAGCCTGCAGCCAACCTTGTGTCCCTCGATCCACTTCCCTCCCACCCATTACTGCGAAGTACATGCCAGGCAGTAAGGACTCAGCGCCAAACTACTTGATTGGAATACATGCTGCAAAATAACACCAAAATGTGAGGTGTGAATAAGGGGAAAGAAAAAGTGAATGTTTAGTGCCAATAAAATTATCTGCATGTGTGATTTAGGATAACCTGAAAAGATCAGAGATTCACGGAAATTACCTGACTCAGCCCCTTCCTTATGAAAAGTAAATCTACTAGAACAGAAGTTACATGAGAATTTAAATCTGGCTGGGAAGAAAAAGGGAAAAATGAACATGTTTAATTTCTCATAGAGTCCACCACCTACCCTGGGCCCCCTGCTTTATGCAGTCAGTTTCCCATCTCTCTTAGGGTAGGGGACCATTTTCTGAAAGGTTTGGAGTAGGGATACTACTCAGGAGTTTCCAGAAATGTGGCATTTTCCAGGAAGCATTTAATCCAGTGACAAGAGCCTATATGAGGACACCCAGGAATGGGGACACGGAAAAGCAACAGGCCAGAATTGCAGGTGTTACAAAGAGACCAGCCGCTGATTGCTCTCAGACCTAGAGGGTTCCAGGCAGAGCTGTGAGGCTTGAGTATCTCCTCACTTCTACTGCACGTGGCCAGCAATTTCAGACCTTTAGTCTAAGAAGGGTGATCTCAGCTCAGTACATGAGGTTGTCAGAAAGGCAAAGTCCCTTAAAAAAAAAAAAAAGAAGCAGGGCCTCCCCTGGTGACACAGTGGTTGAGCGCTGGGCTGCGAAGCTGCCCGCAGCCTCTGCAGCACCAGTTCAATCCCCGGCCACCGGCGAGGGTCCCACATGGCGCGCAGACCTCTCCTGCTGCGCCCGCTGCACCCCTCAGCAGTGTATTTCATCAGTCTGTCTGTTCTGCTCCCTGCTCTGGCTCTGGTGAATTCTCTCACCCTCCCGTGCTTCTGACTGTACCCAGTGCTTGTATAAATAAATCTTTTTTTTTTTTAAATAAAGCACCTACCTTGAACTGGGGTCCCCTAAAGTACTGTTCCTTCTGTCAGTCCTTGGAGATCCTGAGTTCCATGGCAGGATGAAGCATAAAGAAGCTTTGAGACATGAGAAAGAGCATCTGAGCTAGAGCTGCAGGCAGGCCTGGCGCTACTGCCATGCCAGGGCTTGATCCAGAGTCAAGTCCGGCAGCTCCTCCCACTCCCAGAGAAGTCTGAGGCAGATTCTTCACTGGTAGTTGAAAAGAAGTCAACATTCTTAGTAGCTCAACTCCAAGGTGGAGCTGGAAGGAACATGTTGTATGTCTTTTGTTCTACTACTTGAGTAATAGATTGATCTGTTTTTGTTTTGAGGGTTTTTGTTTTTTTGGTTTGTTTTGGTACTTTTAAAATACTGTTACTGTAACAGAGGTTTATTTGACTTCGGTATCTATTTATGAATAATAGGCACCAGAACTTTATTGTTGTTTTCACCCTAAGTGTGAAAGTTTTGGCACTTTGTACAACAAATGAAAACTCCTTGAATCTCTTTTGGGGGTTCAGAATAAGATAATATGTATATGGCGAAGGGTTTTCTTAGAAATGTGAATGAGGGCCTCCATGGTGGCTCAGGGGTTAAAGTCTCAGGGCTATCAAGCAAGCACCAGCCACTGCGATATGAGTCTGATCCCCAGCCAGGGAGCTGACCCATATGGCACAGCAGACCTCTCCTGTCTTGCCTGCTGCTCCCCTCAGCAGTGTATTTCAGTAGACCCACCTGTTCTGCTCCCTACTTTGTCTCTGGTGAATCCTATCAACCACGCACCCCCCGCACCTCTGGCCTACACCCCAGGTCTTTTGTGCATAAATAAATAAAAATAAATCTTTAAAAAAAGAAATGTAAATGAACAGTGCAGTAAAATAGTTGGGATCAAGAAATAAAGAAAAAAGGTTGTACCTGAATGACATCAACAAGATGGTGGAGTAGGAATTTCCAGCCCTTGTTTCCCCACAGAGATGTACTCTGTAACATGGAGCCTATAGTTAACAAAGCCATATTGTATGCTTTAAAAAAATGCTGAGAGGGTCGATGTTATGTTAATTGTCCTGTCTCCCTGCCCCTGAAATAATAAATAAATCAAGAGGGCAGGAGAAAGCTTCTGGATTTAATGGATAGGTCTATGGCATAGATTGTGGTGATGGTTCACCATGGTCTATACTTTTCTACAAACTCATCCATTTGCATACATTAAATGTGTACAGCTTTTTGTGTGCAGTCAGACCTCAATAACAAAGCAGCTTCAAAAACAAAAGAGCAGATATTTTGTCTTATTTGAGGTCATAGTCTTAGCATATTACCTAGTATACCGTAGGCATGTTATAAATAATAAAGGTCCAAAAAGAAGGAATATAAATAAAAAGATTGCTAATTCTTGGTTTGCCTAAATTCATTCTAGTGTTTTTCTTGTAAAAGTAAAAGGTGCATACTTAGATTTTCTTAGATTATTTGGGAATGTAAGATAAATTAATGGGTTAGACCTCATATTTACTCTCATTTATTTCCCATTCATTAATTGAGAATGAGCTATTTGGACGATTTCTTGCTAATACTCGGAAAACTTTCCAAAAATTCCCAAAACAGCAATGAAAACCCAAGATCTAGCCCCTGCCCATTAAATTTCAGAGTCTAGGAGCTGCTATCATACAAAAAAGATGGTGAGGTGCTTTCTGTGACCTAAAGAGTAAGTAAAAACAAGAGCTGAAGAGGAGAGCCAGTTCAAGTTGAAAGCAATCAAGTATCAATGCCCTGAGGCAAGGCAGTTTGGAGCCTCAGGAAAGTGCAAATCCTTCAGAGAGAGGTCACTTTTTATTTTATTTATATATATATATATATTTTTTTTTTTACATCATTTTTCATTTTTGCACAATGTATGCATTTTCATCTTGATTATATTCCCCATACAATTCCCACCACCCTTATCTTGACTCTACTCCCTCCTTCCCTCTCCCCACATCCTGTAATGTGTCTCTGGTTTATAGTTGCATGTTGATTTTGATTTTTACTTCAAGAAGATGTGGTACATATACACAATGGAATATTACTCAGCAATCAAAAAAGATAAACACATGCAATTTGCAGCAACGTGGATGGAGCTGGAAGGGATCATACTCAGCGAAATAAGCCAGAAAGATAAAGAAAAATACCGCATGGTCTCACTCATAGCAGGAATCTAGAAAACCTAAATAAGGGACCAGGAAAAAGACTAATTATAACAAAGAGAGGTCACTTTAAGTGAGGCTGTGTGGTGGGCTGGCTGAGGCTATGGGAGTGGCAGGCGGAGAACAGACCCTCAGATGGAGGGTCTGGGAGATGAAAGACTAAGTTTGCAATGAAAAAATTATCCTTAACATTTACTTTGGGATTGTGGGTAAACGAGAAAATCTCCTTGTGGAGTAGGAATGGAAAGAGTCTTGTGCTCTTGTCTCAGAGCAGTTGACCATAGTGTGCAGATCAGATGTTCTATGTGCATCATCACCGTGGTGTTTCTCAGAAATAAATTATATTGCTTTGAGATGACGTGCCTAGAATTCACTGGACTGGCACTCTTTACCCCAGGATGGGGGAATCAGAAAGCATACCATTAAAAGGGCACTTGATTAGTTTATCTTGTTAATTTGGTGAATTCTAGGCAAAGTCTAGGATTTTGTTGGTGGATAAATGAATGAAATAATGATGATTTAGATGGAGGGGCAGCTTGAAGTGGGCAAGAGATACTGGGAGTAGGGAAGATACTGGTCTTTGACAAAAGTTCTAAGACCCTTGAGTTCTCAAACTGGGAGACTCTTCCACAGACACTTTAAGAGGATATATTCTGAAGGATACAGTCTGAAGAGGGTATATTACATAATTGTTCTTATTAAGCAATATTTGCATTGATCTGATGTACTTATATTGGCGATTGGTAATGTGCTCCAGTTTGTAGGGATCTGTAAGGTGACAGGGCCGGGACAGGAGTCCTGATCTGAATTCCAGTGTCCACACTCTTCATTCCACCCCACTCTGCCTAAAGCAGATACTTCAAAATATATTTCAGATTTTAAAAATAAGGACTCTGTGCCCCCTCCCCCCCAAAAAAAACTGGATTGACATAAGCAAAGAAATTAAGAATACACAGCAAGTGAAAGTTATGGATAAGGAGGAGACACAGGTAATGTTCAGTGACAATGTGATCATCTACATATGCAGTATCAGATAACCTCAAAATCGGGGCATCACAAGCCATCCTGGATAGCTCCTTCCCTTTACAAAGTAAATCACATAAAGCAGGTGACAGTGACATGAGGCTAACGCCGACTACAGAAAAGGAGAGATCAGTTTCACTTCAACAGTCCTCCCTTTTCTGAGCCCCCTGCCACATACTACAATTTTCATTTCACATCCTATGTTTCCATGGAGAGGATCTCAGGGAGGCGCGGACCTTCATCTGAGTGGAGTCACTTCCCGGCGGGACAGAATCCCCGCGCGGACCAGGAACAAGATGAGGTTCCTGAGGAGAGGGGGCTCCCTAGACCTTAATGAGGGGGCTCTACAGAGCCGCGTTCCTGTTCTTAAAGGCGAGAGGTCCCAGGCAGAGTGATAAGGCTGAGCCGCTGTCTCATTTCTGCCGAACAGGTCTCAGGGAGCGAGGGGTGTTGTCTGCTAGGATGGTGGGGTCCGTGGCGGGGAGTTGTGCTCTGAGTGGTCTTGGCCATATCTGGACTCAAGGTGAGCCCCCTTGTAAGGTTTCTGAGACCCCAGAGAGAGGTAGGCAGAAACAGTGCCGCTGACTCCCCTGTCTAGGGACTCAGGAAGGTGAAGGTTTGCGGGGGGGGGGGGGGGGGGCTGGGGGGGCTGGGGGGGGGAAGGGCGGGTAACAGCACTCGCTGCTCGTGGATGTGGATTCCAGAAGCTTTTCAGCAGAGGGGGGAATCCCGGACTCTGACTGATACCAAGGTGAAGACTGTGACCCGAATGTTGACCTAGGGACCTCAGAACCCCGCTCCTGCCGTCAGTGCTAAGAGACCCCACGCGGCAGTGACCGGATGTGATGTACGCAGACTTCCGATTCTAAGGTTAGCCCTCCGCGTGCAGGAGCGTTTATTCGGTGATCGCGGTGCGCAGGGTGGGTTATCAAGACCTCTCTGAAGTCAAGGTGAGGACTTGCGGAGCCGAACGTGGGTTCAAGAGCCCCCCCCCTCTCTCCGCGGCGTAACGAAGTCCCGCCCCTGTGATGGGCAGTAGAAGGCCCTGTCAGAGCCATCAGGCTGTGCGCTGAATATAGTCTAAGGGAAGAGGGTCTCGACTTCAGGAAGTAGCCCTGGATTCTGCAGATCATGGAAACCTAGGTCCTAACTAGAGTCCCGAGAGGTCCCAGTCCTCACGCGTCGACCTCTACCCAGTAGGGATGGCAACGCCAAGCTGCGGCCCCTGCCCACGGTCTGGGAGCTTCCGGCAAGACCTGGCTTTAATAGCCGTCCCAACTCCCGCCTCTGGATGCTCGAGGAGGTCAGAGCTTTCTTTGGAGACGGTGGACTCAGTTCAATAATGGGAGGAGCTCTGGGCTCTGATGAGGATGAGGACCCTAAGTGGGGACTTAGAGAAAACCAACTCCAGAGCCGTGGGGTCCCGGCCCCTGATCCCGGCCCCTGATCCCGGCCCCTGAGTAGCGTGGCCAAATGTGGATGTGGATCATCCTGACTTCCATTTCAGAGGTCAGGAACGGGGGGAGGGCTTTGATCTGGGGGCGAGGAAAGGGGTTGGAAGCCTCTGGTGAGCCACAGGACATTCCCAGAACTGATCTAGAATCAAGCTAAAGATCTTGGGTGCAGTTGAAGGGACCACCCCGACCCATAATCAGGGACACTCCTGTAGTTCTCCCTGCTGTTGTCCACCGTGGAAGGCTGAATTCTGCCTGAAACATTTGGGGGGGAGGAGGGTAGAGGTGGGCTTGGGCCAAGGAGTAACCTCTGTTCTTGGTCAAAGGGAGGATATTTAGGCCCTAATTGCAGTGGAGGTGAGGACCTCTGGTGCTATTACGAGACTCTCCCCCCAATGAGAGGTGGCAACACCAAGTAGTGCTCCTGCACTCATTGCTGGAAGGTACCAGGCAGGGGTGGCCATAAATAAATGAACCAGACAATCAGACTTCCCTCTCCAGGGACACAGGAAATTGAAGGCTCTCCTCTGAGGCTGTACTCCCCAGATTATTGGAGGGAGAAATCCTATGTCCTACCCAAAATTCAAGTCAAAGACCTGGTGAGGACTAGGGAAATGCTGGTTCTGAAAAATGGACTCTCATACATTCATCCCCTTCCTGTAGCCTTGGGGAAACCCATAACTGTCAGGCTGAGGTGCCCTTACAATTTTTGTTAGAGAGGTCCAGAGAGATGAGGGTGTTGGACTGATTGAGTGGCCTCAGTTCTGCAGAGGGAGGTGTGGACCCCGAATAAAGAATGGTGGTTACAAAGGGTTAGAGGGAAAAAAAAATATAAAACTAGCAGGCAAATTATAGATCTGAGGCATACAGCAGGGGACAGGGTAGGGGAGGGATCAAAACAGGGGAGGGAAGAGCACAAGGGACTATGGTGGTGGTTCATGAGTGAGGTGGTGATGGGAGATGTATAGGGGCTACACCTGAGGGGAGAAATCAAATATTATACAAAAATGAACAATGATGTAAGAAAGTAAAAAGAGAAAAAAATACCGAATGGTGGCTCCACCCATATCCCCAAAAGGGGAGGCAACACAGGGTCCCCCCCTCTTTGCTTACAGCACTGAGGAGCCCAATTGTGGAGGTCAAGCATACGTGAACCCTCCTTTCTTTTGGTAGGCATCATGGTGAGAGCCTTTGTTTGATCTGAGCGACATCAGATTAGCCAAGGTGTCCTGGGCTGTAGCTAGACCTGAGGCGAAGTCCCTCTATGCAGACTGAGGACCCCCAACAAACCCAGGACAGAGGCCACAGGGCTGTGAGCAGTGGGTGCCTCCTGGCAAGGGTGATGGGCTGAGGCTCCCCTTCACTGCCCCTTAAGGTATCCCATGATATAGAGCTGGGTCTTCCGTGTAAAGCTAGAGTATACAGAGGACAGGGCCCAGGCCCTGCCAAAAGTTGATATGATGGTCTTCACTGTGAACTGAGCAAACCCCTGTGTCCAGAGTAGAGCACTCTGCAGAGACTAGACCTGCATGCCGCTGCTCAAGGCCCCAGCAACCGCTGGGCTGGACTGGCGGACTACAGCCTGTCCCACTTTATTTCCACAGAGTCCTCAAGGGATAAGCTTAGGAGTCCTGTGGGTTCCTAGGACACTGCCCTAGAGGGAACCTGCAGAGGTAACCTTCTTAAAGTTAGGGTGGCATCTTCCTGCTGAAGGTGCTCTCTATTACATCCTCTCTTTTCTCATGCCCAGGTCCTCTGCTGCCCTGCCCACATTTATCATGCCTCGGGGTCAGAAGAGTAAGCTCTGCGCCCGTAAGAAACGCCACCAGGTCCAAAAGGGGCAGCAGGGTCTGAGGAGTGCTCGGCCCACTGCAGTTGAGGGGGACGTGCTCCCCTCCTCATCTGCTCCTGTTCTTACTAAGAGAAAGCCTGGTGCTAAGCCGCAAGGCAGTGTCAAGGGGGCTAAGAGCACCCTACCCATCACCACTAGTTCTGATGAAGGTTCTCGCACAAGATCACAGAAAGGCATCAACAGTGGAAATGGGAAAAAGCAAAGTTCCTCTCCGTTTCCACTCTCCACTGTGCAGTCTCAGGATGACCCTCTATCCAGGGTCGCAGTGATGTTGGTGCAGTTCATGATACACAGGTACAAAATGAAGAAACCTATTACCAGAGCACATATGCTGAAGATTGTCAATAAAAAGTACAGAAAGCACTTCATTGAGATCCTCGAAAGAGCTTCTTTCAACATGGAGGTTGTATTTGGTGTTGACTTAAAGGAAGTAGACTCTACCAAACATTCGTATATCCTCGTCAGCAAAATGAATCTCCCCAACAATGGGACAGTGAGTCGTAGGAGGGGCTTTCCCAAGACGGGTCTCCTGATGAACCTCCTAGGGCTGATCTTCATGAAGGGCAACTGTGCCACTGAGGAGAACATTTGGGAATTCCTCAATAAGATGAAGATATATGCTGGAAAGAGGCACTTTATCTATGGGGAACCCAAAAAGCTCATCACACAAGATTTGGTGAAGCTTAAGTACCTGGAATACCGCCAGGTGCCCAACACCAACCCAGCTCGCTATGAGTTTCTCTGGGGCCCAAGGGCCCATGCTGAAACCAGTAAGATGAAGATCCTGGAGTTTTGGGCCAAGATTAATCACACAGTCCCTACTACCTTCCAATACTGGTATGAAGAAGCTTTGAAAGAGGAGGAAAAGAGAATTCAAGCCACAATTGCAGTAGAGGCCAACAGTGGTGCCATGGCCTGTGAATGTCCTAGGGCCAGCAGCTCTGTCATACCTAGTGAAGTTGGCCCAAATCTTTCCCTTCGTGGGTGAAGAGAGCAGTCATCATTCCAAGAAGTGCAGGGCTGAGTGTGGCTGAGGGAACAGCACATATAATACCTCTATGTTCCTGTTCTGCATGGGTAGTTTGGAGATTTAGCTGCATATTTTTCTATTTTTCAAATGCTGATAGTTCAAAACAAAAACTTATCTTGCATTATAATCTATGTTTATGAATTATATTCGTCACAGTTATCCTGTTTAAGAATAAGAGTTTTGCTGTTTTGTGACACAGATTGGAAAACTTTCATCCTATTTAGATATACAAGAAAACATAGTACATACAAGCTAACATGGCATTGGAATATGCATTTCCTTGAAAACTTTTAAAAATTTCAGCAATAAAATGTATGGGATCTCTCCTAATCTCTTATACTTTGAGTTTTATAAGATTATAAATAACAGATATATGTGACAAATTCAAGAATGTAGAATTCAATCATAATCAATTACACCCCTTGCTCGTGGGCTCATTTATTCCCCAAACATTAATTGAGCATCTGCTTGTAGAAGATCCCATGCTGGTAGTGGGAGAGTCAAGAAAAGAAAACATACTCGCTGACTGTAAAATTACTGAGGTGATAAGCAGCTGTCGTGTAAGGAAAATGGTGATATATGCTCTAAGACTGATAGGACAAATGAAAAGACAGGATAAGAAAGGAGAGAGACAGTTCCTGGTGAGAGCAGTCCGGCGATGTCCTGAAGCTAGGCAGTGTTGGGCTTCAGGAAACTGCAAGTCCCTCAGTGGGAAGTACTTTTTTTTTAAGTTGAGGTAACATTAGTTTACAACATTGTGTAGGTTTCAGGTGTGCGTTTCTCACCTCAGTAACTGCATATTTCTCTCCACACCCACCGCCAAATGTCCGGTCATGATCTACCACCAACCAATCTGGCCCCCTATACTCGTTCCTCCCTCTCTTTTCTGTCTGGTGCCCACAGTTCCATTGTCAGTGTCTTAAGGCTTGCTTTGTTTTATTCATTTGAGATATATATATATATATATATATATATATCAATTATATATATATTCCACAAATGAGTAAAATCATATGACATTTGTCTTTCTCCTGACTTATTTTGCTTAGCATAACCCCCTCAAGGTCCATGTTGTCAAAAATGGCAAGAGTTCTTCTTTTTCCAAGTAGGTGGGAGGTAATTTAAATGAACTGTGTGGTGGACTAGACAGAGGCCGGGATAATTCATGAGCAGAGGCCAGACCCTCAGATGTTGGCCCCGGACTGAAAGACTAAGCCTAAAATGAAAAACTGCTTTAACAGTTTCTTTGGGATGAGGGTAAACCAGAGAGAATCCCCCTAGGGCAGGAATGGAACTGTGTCCTGCGCACATATCCCCAGGTGGGTGAAGATAGTTTGCAAATTAGATGTTTTAGTCATATCACCTCCAGGGAATTTCTGAGACATATGGGTGATGTTCTCTTGAGGTGAAATGCCCAGAATGCACTGGCCTGGCACACTTCGCCCTGCATTGGTGGAGCCAGAGCTCAGTCCATTAAAATATCCTGTACATTAAGTTATTTTTAACATCATTTGGCAAACTCTGGGCAGGGGCTAGATTTTTGCTGGCGGTTAAATGAATGAAAGCAGGAGTGGCTTAGAAAGAACAGCAGCTGAGTGGGAGGTAAGTTGTCCTTGAAATATTTTGGGGATTTGTGTTAAACCCAGTGAGGAAGGCGACCTCCCTCTGACATGGAAGGACATACTCTAGTGGGGAAATATTACTTAGTTTTCATTGCTAAGCAGCATTTTTTCTGATAGGGTTTTCTTTGTCCCAGAACACTGCATAGTCTCTGATATATCCTGGATTTAAAGTTAAATCTCAGGGCCTCCCTGGTGGCACAAGGGATTAAGTCTCAACACTATGAAGCTATAAGCAGACATTGCAGCAGGAGTTCAATCCCTGTGTTAGGGAACTAACACACATGGCACAGCAGACCTCACCTGTCTCACCCACTGCTCCTCTCAGCAGTGTATTTTAGTAGATCTCCCACTCTGTCTCTGGTGAGTCCTCTTATTCTGCCACCCCCCCACCCCCCGCCCCAACCTCTGGCCTACACCCTGGCTCTTGTATGCATAAATAAAATACATCTTTTTAAAAAAAGTTAAATCTCAGTGTAGTGGGTTTAAGCTCCAGGGAATAAGTTAATTCCAGTAGGAAAAAGGCTTTTGTTCCATTCTCAGTACAGGTGAGGCACTGAGCCAGGGCTTTACTGAAATTAGATTCCAGCGGTCCCCAAGACAGAGCTTTTCAAACCCATTTCACAGGTGTGAGCCTGAGTCTCATGGAATTTGGTCATGTGCCATATTTCACCTGACTATTAAGTGACAGGACTGGAACTAGGCTCCTGGCCTGCATGAGTCTGAAGTCCACACGTTTCCCCTCCTCTCAGCTTGAGACAGACTTTGGGGACCATAGTTCACCTTTCATCTATGACTCCAAAAAGTACTCAGGTGATAAAAAGGACTCTCTGAGCAATAAGCTTATCGAAATATTTAAGAACTTTTTGTAAGGGAGAGGAGATCATATTTGGTGATGCTATGATCATCTACATCTCCAAAGTCAGATAATCTCAAATGATCAGGGGCACAATGTCATCCTAGAAGAGCCGCTTCCCTGCAGAACATTAAGTCTCCTCAAACAAAAGGCTAAATCTGACTCATAAAGAGAAGGAATATTTAGCATTTTTTTTTTCTCTGACTGCACATCTGTTTTGGGGTCTCCACCCTGTGTTGACAGCTTCTCCACCTAGCATCATTTCTGGGTTGGGGAATCATCCTCTGAAGGGTTTGCAATAAGGAAAAGTGGTCAAGAGTTGGCCAGGATGGAGCCTTTCTGAGGAGCCTTTAGTTGAGAGACAGGAATGAGGAGGAAGACCCCATAGAGGAGGGCAGGCGAGAGCAACATACCAGGCAAAACTGTCAGCCTGAGAACCTCATCATATATTCTTCAGCGTTCTCAGAGACTGGTGAGTCCTGCCATAGGAGGATGACTATGTCAGTAGGGGGAGGAGTCCCAGTCTCTGACACTGATGAAGGGTGAGGAATTGGAATGAAGAAAAAAGAAAGCGCCCATCCAGAACAGATTCTGACCCTGCTGTCAGCCTTCAGAATCTCCAAATAGCCTTGACAGAAAGTGGCTGAACCTGCTTTCTACTTAGGAGGTCAGGAAGGTAACAACATTGGATGGAGGGTGCTGGACTCAGGTCCGTAGAGTAGGATTTCCCAGGTGTGCCAGGAGAAAGGTGAGTACCCTAAAGTGTTCAAGGACCACTAACCCATAGCAGGGGAGCCTTGCAGAATCCTCCCTATTCTCATGAGAGATGGGGCTTAAATGCCAGACAGGACAGCCTCACAGCTTTCTCCAGGGGCTGGGGGGGGGGTGGTATCAGAGAAGTGAGGAGCTTGATCTGAGTGGGGAGGTCACGGGACAATAGAGGAAGAAACTCAGGCCTTTGTAGGATTCAGATTTAGGGGACTGAGTTAGGATCTCTAACTAGTGTCACCAGCATAGGGTCTCAGCCTGCCTGCCCCAGCCGTCGGTCTTAGGAGATCAGGAGCAGGTGTAGCCAAATAGGGACACTCTCCTTCACCCTGTGGGATCCCAGGAAAGTGCCTTTATGTGAGGAAATGTCCTCGGATCAAGAAAGAGGGAAGCTTCAGGCCCTTGCAGGAGTCAAGTCAGTGAAACTGAGGGAGGATTGAGAGGACAACACACCATCCCCATGAGAAGGTAAAAGAGTTTCCCTCCGCTCAAGGCTTCAGTTCCCAAGGGCAGGGTGTGAGGTTGAGTCCTTCAGCACTTTTTTTTCCCCTACTGCTGTGCTATTGGCTCACAATACTACATTAGTTTCAGGAATCCAGCTTCGCAACTACCATACCCACCACCAAAATTCTAGCACCCCTTAACTTCTCTCTGACTGGCCCCCTCTGCAGGTTCCGCCCAATTCCCTTGGCCTTCCCTTCAGGTAAGCCCCATTTTGTTTTCAGACTCTAGGATTCTGTTTTTGTTTTGTCTCCTTGGTTGGTTTGCTTTGTTTCTTTATCCTCAGCACTGCTTTTTAAAAAAACTAATTTTAGAGGCATTTTAGATTCATGGCATGGTTGAGCAGAAAGTACAGCATGTTCTCAAATGCGTTCTTCCCCCACATGCAGCCAGCCCACTCTGAATACTCCCCACCAGGGTGGTGCATTTGCTACAGTTTATGGAGCCATGTGACACAGCATTAGATACTAAGCCCATAGTTTATAGTAGGCTTTATTCTTGGTGTTCTGCATTCTTTGCCTTTTCACAAATGTATAATGACATGTATTCATCATTACAGTATCATACAGAGCAGTTTTACTGCCCTAAAAATCCTCTGTGCTCTGCGTATTCACCCCTCCCTTCTCCCTAACCCCTGGTAACCATTATTTTTTTTTTTACTGTTACTATATTTTGCCTTTTCCAGAATATCATATAGTTACAGTATGGAAGGTTGGCTTGTTTCACTTAGTAATACACATTTAAGTTTCCACAAAGTCTTCATGGCTTGATAGCTCATTTCTTTTCAGTACTAAACAATAGTGCATTGTCTGGGAGTACCATGGTTTATTTATTTCAGGCTTTAGCAATTATGGATAAGACTGCTATAAACATCCATGTGTAGTTTTTTCAATATGCATAGGAATTTACATATACCAATACTGGAATTTATTTCTCCATTTATACACACACATGAAAGTATATATGTGGTATATATGCACCATGCTATATATAATGTATTTTTCATATCATAATTCCATATATAAGAATACCTATGCATTATATAAATATATATTTACATATATAATGGAATATTATCTGGCCCTAAAAAAGGAAAATCTACCATTTGCAACAACATGGGTGGAATTTGGGGGCACTGTGCTAAGTGATGTAAATCAGACAGAGAAAAACAAATACTGTATTATCTGTAATGTGGAATCTAAAAACAAAACAAACCATTCCCCTAGAATGGCTTTAGTCAAATCCTTGGGGATTTGACTCCAATGGCAAGGGAAACAAAAGCAAAAATAAAGAAGACACATCAACCTAAAAAGTGTCTTCCCAGTCAAGGAAACCATTGTTAAAATGAAAATGCAATCTACTGAATGGCTGAAGATCTTTACAAACCACATATCAGACAAGGGGTCAATATCCAAAATATATAAACAACTCATACAATTTAATAACAAAAAACAAAATACAACTCAATTAAAAAAATGGATAGATGATCTAAATAGACATTTCACCAAAGAAGACATATAGATGGTCAGCACCCACATGAAAAGATATTCTTTATCACTATTATTAGGGAAATGCAAATCAAAACCACAATGAGATTTCACCTCACCCTGCTAGAATGACTATTATCAAAAACACAAGAAACAATGTTGGTGATGATGTGAGATAAAGAGTAACCCTTGTGCACTGTTGGTGGGGGATGTAAATTGGTATAACCACTGTGGAAATCAGTATGAAGATTCCTCAAAAAGTTAAAAATAGAACTTCTATTTGATCTCCAGCAATTCCACTTCTGGGTATTTTCCAAAGAACATGAAAACACTAATTAAAATAGATAGCACCTCTATGTACATTATAACACTAGTCACAATAGCTAAAATATGGAAGCAACTTCAGTACCTATGGATGTATGAATGGATAAAGAAGATGTGGTGCATATGCACAATGAAATACTAAACAGTCATATTTAAAAATAGGAAATTTTGCCATTTGTGACAAAATGCTTAAACCTTGAGGGGATGTGCTAAGTGAAATTAATTACACAGAGAAAGGACAAATACCATGAGATTTCACTCATATGTGAAATACAAAGAAAGCAAATTGACAAAATGAAACAAACAACACACCCTTAGGTTCTGACAACAGAATGGTGTTCACCAAAGGGGATGGGGGTGGGTGGATCTAACAGGTACAGGAGGTTAATTGGATGACAGTGAATGGCAACTACACCTTTGCTATTGGGTGTGATGTGGTATATACATATGTCAAGGTATGAAGCTGTACTCTTGAAATGTATAGCATGTGTAAACCAATGTTAAATCACTTTAAAAAAACTGAACTCAGAGATACAGGGAACAGATTGTTAGTTTCCAGGGGTAGGGTGGGGTAGGAGGTGGGTGGGAGTTGGGGAATGAGCAAAAGAATAAAGATAGTCAAAAGACACAAATTCCTGGGCCTCCCCAGTGGCGCAGCAGTTGAGCGCTGGGTCGCAAAGCTGCCCGCAGCCGCTGCAGCGCCAGTTCGATCCCCGGCCACCGGTCGAGGGTCCCAGTTATAAAATAAATCACTCCTTGGGCTGTAATGTATGGCATAGTGACTATAGTTAATAATACTGTATTGTATATTTGAAAGTTGCTAGAGAGTAGATCTTAAAAGATCTAATCAAAAGGGAAAGAAATTGAAACTATAGATAAAAACCTTTCCATTTTCTGTTGCTGTATAACAAATTACCATACATTTAATAGCTTCAAACACCCAACACTTAGTATCTCACAGTTCTGTAGGTCTCAAGTCTAGGCAGGGAGTAGCTGGATTTCTAGGCAATAAATCTCACAAAGCTGCAATCAAAGTGTCAGATAACTGTGTTATCATCCAGAGCTCAGGAACTCCTTGCAATCTCATGCAGGTTTTGGCAGAATTTAGTTACTTGAAGTTGAAGGACTGAGGTGCGCCTTTCCCAGCTAGCTATAGCTGAGATGTCACTCTCAGGCCTCACTATGTAATCCCTTCCATCTTCAAAGTCAGCAATGGAGACTCTCCCTCACATTGAATGGCGCTCACTCTTTGAACAACTATTGCCAAGGAAAAGCCCTGTCCCACTTAAGGGCTCATCTGATTAGGTCTGATCCATGGAGGATAATCTTATCTTGAGGACAACTGATTTGGGACCTTAATTACACCCACAAAATGCCTTCATAGCAGCCCCTACCGGAGGTGTTTGACCAGTTAATTGGGAGAAGATGTGTGTCCCCAGGGGCCAGGAATCTAGGAGTCCATCTTGGATTTCTGCCTACAGCAGTGTGCCTGTGGTATTATGATTACATTTGTAATTAAAAGGTTTACCTTCTAAAGATACATAATAAGTGGTGTTATAGATGTTTGCTTCAAGGAATGGACTAGTGGGATGGGTATAGATGAAATAAGATTGGCCATGTGTTGCTATTGCTGAAGCTGAGAAATGAGTACATTGAGTGTTGATTATACTATTCTCTCTGCAAGTGCAAATGAATGAATTTGGTCTCATGCATTATTCCAAAGCAAAGAAAATGAAACAAAAGCTCCAAATGTTTTTTTATGAAACATAACATAAATATTTAAACCTGATAAAGTTAGCACCAAATTACTTAATTTATTATTATATTATTTAAGAATACTCTCAGTTCCAATACTACTTAAGAAAATGCCTGCAAAAAATCTCAAAATGTTACCTTATAGAACTTAACAATGTATCACAAAACTAAATAGGCATTTACCTTTGACTCAGTAACCACTTTTTAAGAAATTTACCCCTGAAGAGACGCTCACAGCAATATGAAAATACATATGACCACAAATATATTGATTGAATGATTATGGTGTATCCACATAATGGAGTATTGTACTATATAGCTTTAAACAAAAGAATGGGTATGATCTTTTTTTAATTTAATAATTCTTATTTAATTTTGTTTATTTTTTACATCACTGTTCGTTTTTAAACAATATTTGCTTCCCCCCACCCCCTCAGGTTGAGTCCCCACAGGGTATGATCTTTGTGAACTAATATGGGGTATGTTCTGGGGATAGGGTGAAGGAGGGAGAAAGAGAGAGGGGAGAGGGGGAGAAAGAAAAAGAGAGAGATGACCCCTTCCCCCTCCCCTTTGCAGACCCTAGCCCATCTCCTTTCTCTTTCCCCTTGTAGAAATACCCCTGCACTCTGCCAAAGAACAGGACAGCTGTCTTTCAGACATGAGTCTGCTGCCCTCCTCATTTGTCAACAAATTAAACCCCTTCTCTTTTCCTCAAGAAAAAAAGAGGGCCTCCCCTGGTGGCACAGGCGGTTGAGCACTGCTGTGAAGCTGTCTGCAGCCTCTGCAGCGCCCTGCCCCTTCGATCACTGCCACTCGGTGAGGATCCCACATGGTGCAGCAGACCTCTCCTGTCGTGCCCGCTGCTCCCCTCAGCAGTGTATTTCATCAGTCTGCCTGTTCTGTTCCCCTCTCTGTCTCTGGTGAGTCCTCTCACCCTCCCGGGCATCTGGCCTGTACCCTGCTTCTTGTATAAATAAATAAATCTTTTTAAAAAAAAAGAGAGAGAGAGATGAAATTGATGAAGATAAGCAGGGTTTGGACAAAAGAGCAGCTAGGAGAGAAGCTAGTCTTTGAGCCAAATATGAAACCATTATAAATGTGTGAGTTTTGGGGTAAGGTCAATGTTGCCATGCCCAGTACCTTCCCATACCATTAGGAGGAAGTTTGAGAAATCAGGGCTGGCAGGACTGCCATGGCCAATGAGGGGTCTGCGGCATGTCCTTGAAGCTCCTCCCACCACCCCACCACCCCAGGTCTGAGACAGATTCTTCACTTTGTGGTTAAAGAAGCAGTCAATCTTTTAACCAGTGGAGGGCCCAAAAGGGGCTCATGGGATCACAGGGTAGAATGTATTTGTGATCCTGCACCATATGGATAAAGTGGAGCTAGACATTTTCTTTTTCCTAATTTTAAATGGTGTTCCTTTCAATTACATTTTTTTTTTTTAGCTTCAGAATCTAAGTTTATGAAGGCCTTGGCTCGCACATTTATTGGAGCTTATCAGGTTGAAAAATAAAAATTATGTAGAACAAATTGAAAATCCTTGAATCATTTCTTGCCATTCAGAACAAGATATAACATGACACTGGAATATGCATCTTCATGAAAAAGGAAATTACTCCACAGTAAAGTCTGTGATCATGACATACAGGAAAACAAAGTAAAAACTAGTCAATTGGTTAGTTTTATTCCTTTGAGTCTTTCTCTGTAAAACTGAGGTATAGGTATGTGTGTGGGTTTAGCTTAGTCAAGAATGTAGGAGAAATTAAATCAATAAATTTGACTTGCAAGCTTGCTCTTTCATTGTCCAAACAATAATTTAACATCTGTTCTTTGGGAGCCTCCCACCTAGTACTGGGAATGCTATGAAAAATAGACTTAACACCTGCCTATAAAATTTTAGAGACTAAGAGCAACTCTCACATAAAATAGGTGGTGAGATACTCCCTAAGAGCTAAAGGACCAGTCAAAATAAGGGTGAAGAAGGAAGGAGGAAGTTTCCAGATGAGGAATCTAGTGTAAATATCCTGAGGCAAGGCATTTTGAGGCTTTGGGTCCTTTTAAGTAAGCCTGTAGGGGGGACTAAATGAGGCTGCAGAAACAGTGAACAGGAGCCAGACCCTTTGATGGTGGGTCTCAGAGTTGAGAGGCTTAAAGCTGAGAAAGAAAAACTTCCCTTAAAAGTAACTTTGGAATTGTGAGTAAATCAGACAAAATTTCCATCTGGGTCGGGTATGAGATGTGTCCTGTGCACCATCCGAGTGCAGGGGAGCACCATGCACAGACGAGATATTTCGTGCACCTTGGTCCAGGGAGTTTCTGAGAAATGAGGGGGATACTCTTTTGAGGTTGGAGCCATTGGGCTGGCACCCTACTGTGGGTTGCATTAAAAGGCCACTCAAATTCAGTTTCATTGCTTGTAATTACTCAAACTGGAAGGGAGGGATGTGGAGATTCAAGGTGATAGGGGCCTTAATATGAGAGCACAGGCCCCTTCAGTCGTTCTAACTTCACAGGATTCTCAGGCACAGGCTGACCTAGGGCAGGACCCTCACAGAAACCTGCAGGAAGGTTTCTGAAAATCCAAGGAGGCATCGCCCTGCTGAAGATGCTCACAACCCTCTCGTTCTCCCTCCTCCAGGTGCCCCCATCACCTACTCTGCCGCCCACACTGGTGCCTGCTATCCCTGACCAGGGTCCTCATGCCTCGCGGTCAGAAGAGTAAGCTCCGGGCCCGGGAGAAACGTCACCAGGCCCGGGAGGAGACTCAGGGTCTCAGTGATGCCCAGGCCCAGGCTGCCTCAGCAGAGGGGGAAGAGTTGCCTTCTTCTCCCTCCTCACCCCCTCCTAAATCTGAGGCTACTCCCCCCAGCTCCCCTGCTGCGGGCCCTCCCCAGGAGCCGGAGCAGACCCAGGGGGCTAGCTGCGCTGAGGCAGGGGCCTCGTGCCCGAGGTCCCAGGAAGGTGCCCGGGGCCAAGAGGAGGCGACTGCCCACATCTCTCGGCTCGCAGCCTCCACTCGGAAGACCCGCAAAGATCCTCTTACCAGGAAGGTAGGGATATTGATACAGTTCCTGCTGGAGAAGTATAAAGCGAAGGAGCCCATTTTGAAGGCAAATATGGTGAAGATGGTCAGCAAGAAGTACAAAGATCACTTCCCCGAGATCCTCAGGAGAGCCTCCGAGAACATGGAGCTGGCGTTCGGCCTGGAATTGAAGGAAGTCAAGCCCGGAGGTCACGCCTACACCCTGGTCAACAAGCTAGACCTCACCGACAATGGGAGTTTCAGAGGTAGCTGGGGGCTTCCGAAAAACGGGCTTCTGATGCCTCTCCTGGGTGTGATCTTCTTGAATGGCAACCGTGCCTCCGAGGAAGATGTCTGGGATTTCCTGAATATTTTGGGGATCCATGATGGGCAAACACATTTGATCTTCGGGGAGCCCAGGAAGCTCATCACCCAAGATATGGTGCAGCAGCAGTACCTGGAGTATCGGCGGATACTAGGCAGTGATCCTCCACGCTACGAGTTCCTGTGGGGTCCAAGAGCGCAAGCTGAAACCAGCAAGATGAGGATTCTGGAGTTTTTGGCCAAGGTCAATGGTACCATCCCTAGTGCCTTCCCACCCCATTATGAAGAGGCTTTGAGAGATGAAGAAGAGAGATTTAAAGCCAGAGCTGCAGCCAACCAGCCACAGCTTCCAAAGCAAGTGCACATTCCAGGGTCAAGAGAGGCCTCTCCTCCCGCTTCTCCTGCTTCTCCCACCTCTAAGGGAGGGCTGAGCAGATGAGGGGTCCACCCACAGTATCTTGAGGCTAAGGTGGAGCTGGAAATAGCATAATAGGTATCCTGATTGTGCTCATTTTATCCATTAGTATCTTTCAAATGTTGTTTCTTTTAATAGAATGCTTATTGAGATTCAAAACCAAGTTCCTAAACAATACAGATCACACTTTTATTGCTCTTTGTTAGGTTTAAGAGTCCGCATTTTGTTATTGTGTCATACAATTTGAAAATCCTTGAATCTTTTTTGTCTTCAGAATAAGATAACATGGCTTTGGAATGAGGATTTTCTTAGAAATATGAAACAACCACGTAAAAATGTAACTGTAGTTTTAAAATATAATAAAACTCTGTCAAATCTTGGTTTGCCTTATTTGCTTGTCTTTGTAGAATTCAAAGATCTGATTGTTCTCAATGTATTATTCAAGGATTAAATAGTATATTAAACAGTAAAAAAAAAAATGTCATTCTTTGCCCAATGTCTCATTTATCCATCATTAGTTGAGCATCTGCTCTTTGGAAGTTTCTGTGTTAATGGTGATGATGGCAAGACAAAGAAGACCCTAGAACTGCTGTAGATTTTTGGAGTCTGTGAGCAGTTACGACATGAGGAACCTGGTGTTATGATCTCTAACATGTAAAAGACAAGTTTAATAGTTAACTTTTTAAAAAGCTGTGCATATGAAGCAGTCTGCAGCCTCTTCAGCACGAGTTCAATCCCCGGCATGGCCAGAGATAAACCCTAATGGGGCAGCAGACCTCTCCTGTCTTGCCCGCTGCTCCCCTCTGTAGTGTATCTCAGTCAATCTGCCTGTTCTGTTCCCCACTCTGTCTCTGGTGAATCCTCTCACCCCCCGCATCTCTGGTCTGTACCCCAGCTCTTGTATGTATAAATAAATCTTTTAAAAAATTATTTTACAAAAAAAGCTGAGCAGATGGTAGCAGTGGGGAGGGGATGTTCAGATGAGAGCACTGAAGTATCATTTCCTGGAGGTTGGACTCTGGGGTTTGGGAAATGGCAAGTCCCTCTGGGGGAAGTCATTTTAAATGAGGCACATGATGGCCTAGATGAGGCTGTGGTAACCACGAGCAGGGGCCTCCAATTTGAGAGATGGTCTGGAATGAGAAAAAGCCCTGAACTGCTACTTTGGGATTGTGCATGAGCCAGAGGGGATCAGCACCTGGGGAAGGGACAAAAGAGTTCCTGGGCTGTTGCCCCAGGGCACAATCTGGGTGTTGTGCTCATAATGTCTCCAGGAAGTTTCTGAGAACTAGGTGTGATGGCCCTTGGGTGGTTTGCCACCCATCCACTGCGCTGGCACTCTGCCCTGGGCTTGGGGGGCCAGAGCGTGCTCCATGTACTAGGTTATCTTGAGTGTAATTTGGCAAAACTCCAAAGTAGGGCTTGATTTTGGTGGTAGTAAAAAGAAAATAAGGGTGTTTTTGTTGGGAGGACCAGGAGGGAGGCAATTACTGGTCCTTGACACAAAATCTACAAGCTTTGTGTTGAATCCTGGTGAAATTCCTCTTTCCACACTAAATATCATATTCTCTCATGGGGAAATTTTTCTTAGTGTTACTTGCTAATAGTATTTTGGCTGACTGGGTTTTCTTTGTCCCAGAGTACTGCATAGTCTGACATTTGGCTAAAGCAAACCAAGAAAACATGCCCAGGATGAGGGCAGCTTCTTCTTGTGTGAAAATAAGTGTAATAAAAACTGACATTCATTAAAGACCCTGTGATCGCCAATCACTGTGCCGGTCACTTTTCATGTGTTACATCCCTTCTAACAGTCTAACTAGACAGGGCTGGCAGATGAAGAACTTGCGGTATTGCCAAGTTCACACTCATGGGACAGTGTCAGAACTGGAAGTCGAACCTGGTCTGAATTCCTCCAGGGCCCACAGGATTCCACGCCTCCCTGCCTGAAACAGACCTTGTCTCTTAATTCATTTCACTTCTCACTAGTCCACAGTGTTTCTCAGGGAATAAGAAGAAGGATCCTGTGCCAAAGTGCTAAAAGCAGGCCTAAAGAAAGTGAAATTGGGCAGTGACACAATTTGGGGACTGTCTGGGGGCTTTATTTTCCCAGGCTCCTCCTGACCCTAGTTCAGGATTCTTGAAGGCCTGTCTCAGCCCTGGCGCCAGCAGGTATGTCCAGTCCCAGCACTTTCCTACTTGACAGTCCCCTTCTTGGGGGTCTTCTCCTGTCTACCTGTGCCCCTCCCCGTCCAAGCTGGATCCTGATCAAGGACGGCTCTTCCCTGTGCCTTGCTCCAGAGGCTGCACTCCGCTGCCAGTGGGACAGACAGTCATACCCCCACCTTCACTTACTTAGCACCCCAACACCCTGCAGTTTCCATAAGGGACCTGTGGACCTCTGCTAGCTATGGACATTTTCACATATTTGATCCCTTCAGACCATGAGTGTAGACACCTCCTTATTCCCCCGGATGCCTCCACTTCACTCAAAGTTTTTCACCAAGTCAGCAGGTAGGTAGACTGATCTGACATGGAATCTACTCAGTTGATGATCCTGAGGCTATAGAGACCATTTTGGAAACATTGGTGATATTTGCAGTAGGATTTCAGTGAAGTATCTTATCTGCCCACCCACTCCATGCACTGATGAGTGAACTTAACTAAGTGGTCATGAATCAAAGCCTCCCTCCTATATGGCAGATGAGAAGGACCAGGAAATGATTGTAAACAAACATCTACTGAGGCCTTTTTCCTAAAAACCCACCTTGAAGTCCTTCTTGTAGGTGTTAAATTGTTTCTTGGCAGACATTCTAGCTTCGAATAAAAAAAATATATAATTCACCAGCCCACAACTGATTTTTTTTTTTTTGTCTGTACCTGCCCGAGGGAAAATGCTCCTTTTTTCAGTGTGCTTTAGTCGCACCTGTTCAGATGTTTTTAGTCAAGTGTCCAGTAACTATGACTTTCACCTTATCCCAAAAGGTAGGAGAAAATTCTCAGCCAACAGATGGTACAGGTTACAGCAAATGGCAGTGCAGAAAAGAGCTACTGAGTAACGAAGGCGAGCCCTCCCTGCTGAGATTTGCAGGGCCCTTTTTAAAATTAGAGGTGATCCTATGTTTGAAAATATCTGTCACCTTGTATGCCCCCTTCCTAATCCACTTGTAGTTAACAACAGTCACGAAACTAATCCCTGACCTGATGTGTTGGTAAAAGTATGTCTGTCACAAGAGTCAGTGTGCCCCCTCTATGATTTCTCTCCACTCAGTAGCATCCATGGAGCCCCCATGTAGAGATGTGAAGCTCCATGATGGAAACAGCCTGAAGATCTGGGTACCTGAGAGCAGGGAGCCCCTGGCAATTCACATCAGCCTGTATATGCACAAGAAATAAACTTTTTGGTTGTATGAAGCCATTCAAATTTTAGCTTTTCTCTGTTGCAACAGTTAGCAGTTACTTTAGCTGTGTATTACAAAACTATCCATTCTGTTGTTGGGCTTGTTTAAATATTTTAATAGCAAAGCTATAGTAGTGCATGTATTCTTGATATAAAAAATTCGAACACAGATAAATCAAATCTCTCCCCTTGTAACATTCCTCACCCATCAGCCCTTTTCAAAAGTAACCATAAGATAATCTCTAATGAGAAAAAATATTCTCAAACAGGATGGTTGCTTCAGAGGATTGCTAAAATTAATTCAACATAATTGGCTGTAATGGCAACTTTAAATATGGATTAACTATATATTAGCAGATTTCTTTTTTAAACCATTTAATAAATAGGCCAAAATTTCATAAACAAGATACAATGAGTATTTCTAACATTCATTTCATAAGAAAGACAATATATAAAAGTAAAACAAAATGTACTTTATAAAGTATAATTAAAATGTGAGCATTCATATATGTGTGAATCTATTTTATAAAGTTAATTCTGAAAAATTAAAAAAAAAAGTAACCATAAGAAACAGTGTGGTGTATGCCTATTTAAAGCTGATTTGAAGCTTCTTCACCCATATATGTGCTGTCAAAATACATGTACTGAATCTGTAACATACAGGGGCAACAATGTCCATATTGTTCTGTGACTTGCTCATGTAACTTCATGAAGTGAATATGGGACATTTCTTTTTTTTTAATTTTAATTTAATTTTTTTAATTTTTAAAATTTTTTAAATTTTTAATTATTTGTAATTTTAATTTTTAATTTAAAGATTTATTTTTTATTTATACAATAGCTGGGGTACAGGCCAGAGGCACGGGAGGGTTCGAGAGGATTCACCAGAGGCAGAGTGGGGAACAGAACAAACAGACGGACCGAAAGCACTGCTGAGGGGAGCAGCGGGCGAGTCAGGAGAGGTCTGTTGCGCCATGTGGAAATCTCCCTGGCTGGCCGGGAATTGAACCGGTGCTGCAGAGGCTGTGGACAGCTTCACAGCACTGTGCTCAACCGCTGCGCCACCGGGGAGGCCCAAATATGGGACATTTCTGTGACAGCATATGCAAGACCCCCTCCCTTTTTAAAAACTGCCGGGGCCAATAGACTTGCAGTGGCCAGCTCTGTCTTTCTTCATTTCTCCCTGCACTAGCACATAACCTACAGTGGTATCTGTAATGTCATTCTTGCCCCACCCCAGACGCCCCCACGAGAGTCATCTTGGTACACACAAATGAAATTGCTGCTCTCATGTTCAGAACGAGTAACTGTAAAACACGACAATATGTATATTCCTTTGCATGTCCCATAAGGCCACTCTGGTCCTGGCACTCCCCTCCTTTCCACAGTTCTTAACCCCACACCATCTGGTCATCATGAAATACTTACCATTCACTAAACAATTGCAAGAGAAAATTCTGCACTTGGAAGATCATACTGCCAGTGTATAAAAATGTCAGTTGCTACTGAAAATAAATGCTTGGTGAAATAATAACTGTAAAAGACCTTAGTCATGGCAATATTATTTTCTAGCTTACTGGGCTCTGCTAGCATAATTAATTAATTTAGGTAACATTGTTTGAACAACTTGGCCTCTGAGCTATTTCTGAGACTCTGACAAAATACTTTCCTTATGTGTCCTTTGCTTTCTTTCTATAAATGTTTTTTCTCATGTAGTTTTTATTCTATTTCTATTATCTTGCATAATCTATACTTAGGTTATTGTCCTGAAAGTCTCAATGCAGATGACCTGTTAAATTAGAACAAATTCAAAGGAAATGAAAATAGATATTTCTATCCTCACATAAGAATGAATGTATCTCCCTTTTGGCAGAAAACACCCCAAACAACATCGATAGCCAACTATCTATTAGGGCATTTATAGGGATGGAAATAAACTGGTATGAGGCTTAGCATGCTAGAGAGGAAGGTACATCTGTTTGTGAGATAGTCTGCCTAGGATCTGTCTACCTGCTTTGACACTTTCATTTCATAGTTTGGCGGCCCTTACTACATACCAGTCAATACCAAGAAGAACAAAACATGCATGTTCTTATCACCCAATGGGAAAGCTGAGTATGGCGGAAACTGTGATTTGCCAATATATATTTTCTCTACTTTGTGCACATAGGAAAATCATCTATCGCTTCTCCCTTAGAAGTTAGATTTTGCCTTCTGACTTGCTTTGTTCAAGTGAAATTTGGGCTGCTCATTCCTATTCCTTCCATTTCCTCTCAAACCTCCACCTTGGCTTCCCCATATCTCAGGGCCCAGGTATTTTGCCTGCTCCAACAGGCACAGACTTACTGGGTATAGTCCCACCTGCACTTCTCCTCAAGCCAGTTAAGAACATGGATGTGAGAGTTGGATCACCCAGGGTTCAATTATGGGAACAGAACTATTGGTAATGAGGTAGGGTCAAAGATTTATTACGGGGGCCTCCCCTGTGGCACACCCGGTTGAGCACAGCACTGTGAAGCTGTCCACAACCTCTGCAGTGTGGGGTCTATCTGGGCCGGCCAGTGAGAATCCCACATAGCGCAAACCTCTCCTGCAAACCTCTCCTGTCGCGCCCCCTGCTCCCCTCAGCAGTGTATTTCGGTCCTTCTGCCTGTTCTGCTCCCCGCTCTGTCTCTGGTGAATCCTCTCACCCTCCTGCGCCTCTGGCCTGTACCCCAGCTCTTGTATAAAAATAAATCTTTTTTTAAAAAAGATTTATTACAGGGATTTGACTTGATGTAACTGTCATGCTTTGTTCAACTGTCTTATTTGTATTAGAACTGTGCTTGGAGTCACATGACAGGGGTGCATGAAGGAAATATTGATATAAATTAGGGGAGAGCAGAAAAGCAGAACCTACAAGGAACAATACAAATCCTGCATCTGTCTCTCATAAGAACCCACAGAGCCTCTTCCTTTTTCAAGCCTCCAAACTCACTGGCAGGAGGACCTGCAGGAGGAGGCTCCTGCCATCACTCAGCACTGGCATCTAGCTCCGGGTCTGGAGAAACAGAAGGAAGAGTTCCAGCGAAAGTGAGAAAAGCTCTAGGCCTGTTGGCTGCCGATGTCAGCAAATGAACCAGCACATCTGCACAGACGTGGGTGAGATGCAGCAGGAATCAATCATGGACCTTCCAGAGTAAATATAAATATGCCTACTGTTTCACTTCAGCCTTCCAATCATAGATTGTTCTTGTAACCCATGTTAACTGAGAACCTACAGGGAAGGGAATCCTGGGAAATGTAATTTAGCTTAGCCAAGTCGACCATGTATTACAAAGCCAGTACAGTATGTTTTGGGCAAATGTACTGAAGGATTTGATTTAGTGTGCGTTCTTTATCAACCTGCCTCTACTGCAGGATTTTTTGATGGCGACCATTATAATTTCCCTATTCCATCATAAAACTGCAATATTAAAGAAATGTTAAAGAAAATTCTCAATGGACCAAACACAGAATTTTTAGTCGAAATGATTCACGGCAGTGAAAACTTCTATAGAGAAAGACAAGTTCTGGGGTCTCCCTGGTGGCCTAGGGATGAAGTCTGAGCACTATCACCTCTACAGCCTGAGTTTAATCCCCAGCCAGGGAGCTAACCACATGGTGCAGCAGACCTCTCCTTTCTCACCCACTGCACCCCTCAGCAGTGTATTTCAGTCACCTGCCTGTTCTGCTCCCCACTCTGTCTCTGGTGAATCCTCTCACCCCTGTCCCTCTGGACAACACCCCAGAACTTCTATTAAAAAAAAAGAATAAGGGCCTCCCTTGGTGGCGCAGGCAGTTGAGCACAGCGCTATGAAGCTGTACTCAGCCTCTGCGGTGCCGGTTCAATCCTGGCCAGCCGGGGAGAAACCCACATGATGCGGCAGACCTCTCCCGTCGTGCCTGCTGCTCCCCTCAGCAGTGTATTTCGTCAGTCTGACTGTTCTGTTCCCTGCTCTGTCTCTGGTGAATCATCTCACCCTCCCGCGCATCTGGCCTGTACCCCAGTTCTTGTACAAATAAATAAATCTTAAAAAAAAGAACAAGACAAGTTCCTATTCTTCAAAAAATTAACAACATACTCATTCTCCCTTATTTGTTTTCCCCCAAAGTTTATGTACCTTTTGAAAATTAGTCATGGCTGTGGATTTGAAGTCTGGTGGCAATTCACATAATAGTGAAAATAGAATGGATCAGCCTATCAGAGACTGCATTATGGAGCTATTTTGTATTATGGTACTATCTTGGTGAATTTGGGGATTCATTTTCATGAACTTTACATGGTGGGTTGGAAGTTCCTTGAGATCTTTTCCAATTATCCCATTCTAATTTTGTGCCCTAGAACTTATATTTCTTGAGCATATATTCTTCCATAATATCAGAATTCTACTTAGAGAATCTTTTTTTAAAGATTTATTTATTTATGCATACAAGAGCTGCTGTGCAGGCCAGAGGTGCAAGGGGTGAGAGGATTCACTAGAGACAGAATGGGGAGCAGAACTGGTGGATCTACTGAAATACACTGCTGAGGGGAGCAGCGGGCTAGTCAGGAGAGGTCTACTGTGCCATGTGGATTGCTCCCTGGCCAGCTGGGGATCGAACTCATGCTACAGAGGCTTCGGATTGCTTCATAGTGCGGTGCTTAGCCCCTTGCACCACCAGGATGGCCCTACTTAGATAATCTTGAGATCCAGGAGTAGATCGAGTGTAAAGAATTTGGTCTAAAAAGGAAAGCATCATTTCTCCATCTTATACAGCCAGGTGGCAGTGTTGCTTCTTGGAAGACAGGTGTGTAGGTTTGGAACTGGGTTTAGGGCTTGGCTCATGGCATCTCTTTTATTATTCTGTTGAATCTAACTCACCTGTGTCTCATTTCCCCCCAGTCATGCTGCTGGTCAGCAACACAATCCTGGTACATGACTTCTTTCAAGTATCTTTACTTCTTTAACACACCTCTGATTTCCTACATGAAAAATATTTGCCTGAAAGAAAGACCGTCTGAGGGAGAATTAAAATGCTTTTCTTTGCTGTCCTTCTATGGAAAGACTCACAATCAAGGAAGCAATTGTAGTGTCACTCCAACAGGTTCTATGAAAGCTGATCTGAAACCTACAGCAAAAGAATACTAAAAGCAGTTCAGCTCAGTGTGTGTGACTTTGGGGTAATTAGTGAAATCCAGATTAATCAGAAATTTGCTAGGCAGCGGGGTGATTTGACTAACAGCCTGGGAAGGTACAAAATAACTGGGTAATGAAGTGGATCCGACTATAATGTGCAAGAGTGCTCCGGGGATTGTGCAGAAATCCATTATTTAGACAGATGCTGTATCTGTGGACAAGAGATCTTTAAAACTGGAAATACTGTATCTTTCCTTTTTGATTCTGTGTCATGCCCCCATGGACCAAAGATTGAAGGGCAGCATTAGAGAGGGGAATATGCTAGAAAACTTTGCAGGTCCTATGTGTTATCTGTCATCAAAGGTGAAGGGTGTGTTCTGTGTTACTCCAGAGCTTGTTACACATCATTTTTTATTTTTTTTTATTTTTACATCATTGTTCATTTTTATTACACATCATCTTATCTGACCCTCATAAAAAACAAACCCTGTCTAGAGCAGTAAGAACAGTAATCACTCTTAACTTTTTTATAGTTGATGAACTTGAAGCTCCAAGATGTGAACTGTTAGATTTCAATGCAGTTACTAACAGCATGGAGAGACAAGCTTGCTTGATTAGTGAAGCCTATTGGGAGTTGCCAGGTATCCACACCCAGGCTGCAGCTGAAAAATCCTTTTTAATTTTGCTCAGGCACAGTAGAAAACTCCATGCACACATTCTTGGGAAAATCATCCATTTTCCAAGTGGCGTGAGCACAATTTTGTCCAGCTGAAGTTCTCAAAGATAAATAAATGCAAACACCCACTGCCTATTAAAAAATAAGATGTTTCCTTCTAACAAGAAGAATTAGCCTTAGGCGTGAGGGGAAGAGGTGACTGCCTTTGTTGCAGATTCAGGAAGTATTCAAGTGGCTTTCTGAGTTGCTCTGACACAAATCCAAATATGATAGATCTCTATCCTTCCTATTACCATTCTCCCAGGTGGGAGAGCATATGTGATGGGGGTAGAAAACAGCCTGGGGACTCTAGACTGAATCAATGGCCGAGAGACATTTGGTCAAAGAGGCAAAGAGACAGAAAGCAAATATCTAGGCTTTGCACCTTGTTTATATTTTCCATGCATCCCTCATAATTTCTCTGCAAGGTCAGTGGGGCAGAGATTACTCTGGCAATTTATGTTGGAGAGCCCTGAACACACTGTCAAAGTCAAAGAGCAGCCTGACCACCCTGGTGCTCGGGAGATGGTTCTGCCATCAAAAGCCTTGCCCCAGCTGGGGAGGAGACATAAGTCATATACACAAGGGGAAAAAGCTATTGGAGATTTAAAAAGCATTGTACGATGAATCAGATTTTGGGTTATATCCTGATGTTGCTTATTCTGCTGAGTGAGCCTAGAAGTTACTTGACTTGGGATCCTATTTTTATATCCATCAAACTAGGCAGTAGCTTGCTTTAAGGAAACGCTAAGAGGTTCAAATTAAATGTCCTATGTGGCTCAGCATTAAAAACAGTAGCATTCTACATAAATGTCTGACAATAAAAGAGGGAAAAGAATGAAAAAGTATGAAGAGCAATGTAAAATTAAATGGCAATAACAGTAATAAATGTGCATTGATTACTATTTCCAAGATCTGATGTAAGCAATATGTATATATCACTTCATATAATTTAGGGATTTTATATATAATTATGTGTAAATGTGTATACTTTATATGTGTTTATATGTGTAATTATATATGTAGATATATATTTATACATGATATATATTATATGTACAAAATATATACAATTAAATAATAGTAATAATACCTAATTCAAAAATTTTTATGGAAATTAACCAAAATTTTATATTTACATAAATATTTTTTAAATTAAAAAATGTTTTATAACTATTTTTAAGTTATAAAACATTTTTATAAATATGTAACATTTTGGTTACTCTCCACAAGAAATTTTGAAATAGGTATTATCCTATTTTACAGGTGGGGAAAACTGAGGTTTAAAGATATTTAGTCAGTTGTCCAAGTTTTCAAAGCTAGCAGATAACAGGGTCTACACTCAAACTAAGATGTGTTACTTGCAAATCCCTATGCTTTTGCATGTAACTTTGCTTCCCTTTTTAAAAAAAAATACTGTAATTATGGGCCTCCCCGGTGGCGCAGCAGTTGAGCGCTGGGTTGCGTAGCTACCCACAGCCTCTGCAGTGCCGGTTCGATCCCCGGCTGCTCCCCGGCCACCAGAGGAGGGTCCCACATGGCACGCAGACCTCTCCTGCCGCCCGCTGCTCCCCTCAGCAGTGTACTTCGGTCCTTCTGCCTGTTCTGCTCCCCGCTCTGGCTCTGGTGAATTCTCTCACCCTCCTGCGCTTCTGACTGTACCCGGTGCTTGTATAAATAAATAAATAAATAAATCTTAATTAAAAAAAAATAAAAATAAATAAAAAAATACTGTAATTATCACCGTAGTTTGGAGGAAACTGAAATTCATGGGAAATCAGAACGCCTACATTCCAATCACAGTCTATCACAAAACCATTTATCTAGTTGACTTACTTTGTCTAGTCACTTAGATGCTCTGTTTTCAGATCAGTAAATTGTGAAGGTTTATCTAGATAATTTCTAGAATCTTGGCCAGCTCTTGAGTAACCGACTTATTTTAGTTTTCTTGGGAAGACACCAGTTTTATCATTGAAAGCCCCATGTCTGAAGAAATTCTTCAGTCCTAGGATTGCTCTTAACATTCCATGATTCCATGTAGGGGAAAGCTTTCTGGAAGAGGTGAAACATGAACTCAACCCTGAAGTATTTGAATAGGCAGAACATGAACAATTCCCAGAATAGATACAAGCCCGGCGGAGTATAGACTAGTGAAAGGCAAGCCATGTAGACCAAGGGATGAAAGAGATGGCAAGGGAAATAAAGGTGGTATAGAGCCATATAATGGGGAATGAAACATCAGAATTTAGATTCTATGTGGCTCTTAGCAAGGAGTCTTTATAGATCTGAGGGTTCTTTGTAAAAACAGTAACGGCAATAGTGAATATTTGTCGAGTGCTTATTGTATACCAGGCATTATGTTAAATCCTTAGCATATATTATCACTTTTAATTCTTCTCACAAGCCTACAGCAGTACAGCAGTACAATTATTAAATCTATTTAATGATGATAGAAGTAAGGATGATAATGTTTATGGGAACTACTAAAGGTTACACAGCTAGGATGTAACAGGTTGGGGTTTGGATTCTAGTCTATTTCAGGCCAAATTCTTAACATTTATGCTCTACTCTCATCCAGTACCTGAATTTTTCTATCATACTTGTGCAAATGATACCACATTTATTCCTCAATATATTCATTTGTAAGAGGGTGACTTAATTTTTAGCAACTTTTGTTATTCCTTGAGTCAACCACGGTGCTATGGCAATTGGTGGCAACATGAATTAAAGTTTTGAGTCAGTATGAGAATTGACAATTTCATGCAGGTGGACCTGCCCCTCATTGGCCTCTGGGAATCCACCATTTGCAAAAGATAGTGCCCAGGTAGGTTCTCTCCCAAGATCTTTCCGTAAAACCAAAGAAAAGATGATTTGCTCTTTTAAAACATTGTGCAAACATTTAGGATACAATTTTATGTTTCTCTATCCTTGGTCCAAGAAATAAAAGCTCCTCCTGACTGTTGCTAACCCACACAATTGGGAGGATAGCTGGGTTTAGGGGGTGTAATAAAGTTATAAATGGGATAGAGTCAAAATGAATGCAATTTAATTTAAATATTAATTTAAATATTTGTCTTTCTGGGGAAGGAACTATGTATTCCATTACAGATACCTCTATTACAGTACCATTTCAAAGAGGGAAAAGAATGTAAAAAAGAAGATTGCTTTAGGAAAATACATTTGCTTTCACAATGGTAGGGTAATGTATGAAGGGAGAAAAATTACAAATAAATGCGATAACCATAATGAGGTTTAAGAAATTACCATTTTTTTACAATGAATGTACTGTATTTTTCCCATTAGCTAAAATTAGGCTATACTTTATATTTCACATCCTTTTTAGAGAGTTAATATATATTTATTCTTGATTTTTCTCTCTATTAACCACTCAATTGTGAAGAGATGATAGTATAAATTAATTGATGGTTTGAAGTCATTCTATTCCACATTTAAGTATATCTGATATTAAAAGAGAGGAAAAGTAACTACACATTGGGTCACTTTTCAAAAAAAAAAATCCATGCCCTTATGATAAGCAGTATTATAGAAATCACTGCAGAAATTAAATAATGTGCTCAGTAACTGAATTCCATTCTACCAGCTGCATTAAATTCACATAGAAATATTGAAGTGATGAAAATTAATTTTAGACATACACTAAAGGCAGTTATAATTAAAAATATACTTTATCTTTGAGGTTAGTCTCTGGTCTTAAAACTTATTTAGAAATTTAGATTTCTCTTAAAATTTTAGCTTTAAAAGTTAGCTTCTAGCACCAAAATATGTTAGGTAAAAGCTAGTAAAACCAAGGTCTTGCCCTTGAACTTTATTTCAAGGTGCTTGTTCTTGAGAATTTCCCTGAGATTTACTGCCCCCCAGCCCCCTTGTCTCTGCCTCAACTTGGCTACTACTTGGAGTGCTGTACACAGAGCGTTTAGATTTTGCTTCAGCCTGAGGCGTTCTGTTCCCTCTGTCTGGAATATTCCTGCTTCTGTTTACTGAGATTTCCTGCAACATACCCCCTCCCCTTCCCTCACAGCTGTTCCCCCTGACCTTCTGCCTAATGTCACATGATTTTATCAACCTTTAATTTTGGAATGTATGGTTAAATTTGTTTCCTGGTTTTGCTATAAGTGGAAATTATAGGCTATCATTTCTGTTATTGTTTTGTGTGGTTTCAAGGTGAAAAAAATAGAAGATGGTGAACTAAGCTACATAGTTTTCCTACAATAGTTATTTATTTGGTCATTTAATGTGGGATGGAGTTGATTATGTTGATTATCATGAGGACTTTATTAACAAAAAAATAATGTACTGAAAATAATCAAATTATAGCTCCAGAAAGCCTGATGTTTTGAAATAATACTGTATTTCCAATTAGCTAGGAGAGCACATTCAGAAAATACCTTTTGTATTAAGACAGATATTTAGGGCCTCCCTGGTGGTGCAAGGGGTTAAGCACCGCAGTATGAAGGAATCCGCAGCCTCTGCAGCACGAGTTTGATCCCCGGCCAGCCAGGGAGCTACCCACATGGCACAGCAGACCTCTCCTGACTCGCCCGCTGCTCCCCTTAGCAGTGTATTTCAGTCAGTCTGCCTGTTCTGTTCCCCACTCTGTCTCTGGTGAATCCTCTCACCTCCGTATCTATGGACTGTACCCCAGGTCTTGTATGCATAAATAAATAAATCTTTTTTAAAAAAAAAAAGAAACAGATATTTATACCTAAAAACACACGTAGACAGTTTCTTGAATGAGTTGGACTTATTGGGGGTGAAATGCCATTATAACTTCATTTTCCCCACATAAAGCATCTTTCAAATATCCTAAATCATATCTTGCTTGTTTGGATTTCAGAGCTTTTCCCACATGGACATAGCTCAGAGTTTTTTTCAGTTATTTTTATGAACAGTCTGAATTTCAGGCATTAAAGGTCCAGTTCAATCTAAAATAAAAATCTGAGACTCTTGCTCAATTTACAGATTCTTCTTGTTCTCCAGCTGGGCTAAAATGAAAAGGAGGAGGGAGGAAGAGAAGGAGGAGGAGGGTTTGGGGAGGGAGATGGAGATGGGGAGGAAAACAAAGCAGCTACACCAGAATCTCCATCAGCCGCATTTAAGGTGCCTCAATGCCTGGGCTTGAAACTGGCATGCTGTCACTTATCCCGTGTTCTATTGGCCAAAGCAAGTCATTAGGCCAGCCTATATCACTAAGGCTGCAACACAGTATTGCAAATGGCTTGGATACTTACTTGGAGGATGAGAAATAGGGAACATGGTTGTAATTAATCTTCCACATAGATTTTTGTTGCTTCCTTGGAGAGGCTGTCCCAAACTCACCACCATATTTATTATTAGCCTGGGAACTGTCTCTTTCAGTTGGCAGCTTAGCACACTCTTCAGCTCCTGGTTCTAGTGGCACCTCACACTCTTATTTTGTCACAGCAGCCAGATCTTTGTGAGGATCTTTCAAAATAGCCCACACCCAACTCTCTTTTGTATGTCCTTTCTGGCCCATGGGATACTTATATTTTGGCCTCACCGTCACTGGCAGTAGTTTTACTCCCGGGAGCCTTCCCTCCCCAGCTAGAAACATATTTTGTCCTTTACTTCTATATTTTCTTCCATATAAAACTTGTTTTAACTCCAGGGAACACATTTCTAGCTTTTGTGCAAGGTCTCTAATTCCATCCCTCTTCCTTGACTCAATCTGTAGAGATGAAAATAGTAGAACTGCCAGCACCTCTCTCCAAAGAGGTCACTGATTATTTTTCTCTCTTATTCTTGCTTTTTCTTTTATATCCTTGAGGGGGGCAATCAGCTAAGGGACCATCAGATCCTTTGTTACCCTCATTTCCCCACCACATCCGATATATAGCGTGTGTTCTCCAATACAAAATATTAAGGTAGGAGAATCCCCTCTTAATATTTTTATAGTGATGTTTCAATTTTATTAATAATTTAATAGAAATGGAGTGATCGGGGTTGTAAAGTATCTTAATATAGTTCAGGAACCTGGAAAACTTTGATTTATAGGAAGAATCAAGGAGGAACAAAAGCTGTCTTCTGGAATTTGAATAGCTGTCAAATCAAAAGCAGAGGTAAAGAAATGTATCTTTATCATCACTGTATAGCCAGCACCTACCACAGTCCTTGCAGAGCAGCCTTATCATATTAATTGAACTCATTTGAGTTAAACCATCCCCTTGAAGATTCAGGGAGTAAAACTTGAATCAAAAAATAAAAGTCGCAGGGAGGTAAATTCTAGTTAAGCAGAAGCCAAAACTTCCCATGAATTACAGCTGTATAAAACAGACTTCCTAGAGAAGTGATGAGATACTACACTTGTTCAAGTATAAGGTGTCTGGCCATCTGTGAATGACACTGTGAGAGCAATTCTTATACTAGATGGGAATAGGCAGTAAATCTCAGATTCTACAGTTATTTTAGGTGGACTCTAGTTATAATTTTAAACATAAATAAGTTCGCATGGTTGGTTGTGGTCAATGTGGGTCACATATTTTTTTAAAGATTTATTTATGCATACAAGAGCTGGGGTGTAAGCCAGAGTTGTGGGGGGTGAGAGGATTCAGCAGAGACAGAGTGGGGAGTAGAACAGGCAGATCTACTGAAATACACTGCTGAGGGGAGCAGCAGGCGAGGCAGAAGAGATCTGCTGCGCCATGTGTGTAGCATCCCGGCCGGGGATCGAACTTGTACTGCAGCAGCTGGTGATAACTTGATAGTGATGTCTTTAACCCCTGCGCCACCCGGGAGGCCCCCACCCCCTCCCCTGTAGGTCACATATGTTATGTAAAGTTAAAATTATATTTGCAATTTTCCAAATATAATTTCTAAAATTTTGATCTGTGATCTTTAGTCATAAAAATCAATTCACTTTCCTCATTTTCTTGTGATGATTAGGGAAGTAGGTCTCCAAAATAGTGGGATATATGTCTTGAAATACTTTGAATTAAGCCTGCTTTGTGAATATTAGCTTCTATTAGTGCATCAAAATGGTAAATATGGTCTCATGGGCTACTGCATTTTCTAACTTTCTGCCAAATTTTTATAACCATTTCATTTCTTCTCCTACTGACTTGATTTCTTCCCCTGCCCCTTTCACTTTCAAGGATTACATATGAACTGATTCACAATTGATGAATTATCTCAAAGACCATGAGATAATGTTTTATTATGTATAATTAGCAAATATTGCATCCAATTGTACATACATTTAATGTCAACTTTAGCTAATGTTTGTTTTTAATCCAAAAGCAGATGTTAATAAAAAGTTCTAGGGAAATACAATTGGTTGTATTGCCTAACATAATTAAGTTATATGAAGATTAAAAGATGCCTTCAATGTGCTGCAGAAAAGTCTCCTTTTCAGTAATGATCAAACTACACACATTTATGTACAGTATGTGTAGAATTCCAAATACAATCTCACTCAAAAGGATTACTGGGATTCTAGTATGTATACCTTTCCTTCCCATATTCTCATATTTTACAGAATCTTCAAGACCTCACCAGGGTCTACTTTATCCATAAAGCCATCCCTGATGGCTCCAGTTCTCAGAAGGAAGGTCCTGTTCCAGTATCTACTGTTTCAATAATTATCATACAGTGATTATTGAATTAATCACAATTTAGTAAAAATGATTCATAAATAACACATTTTACTCTAACTAAACTACATAGTGTGATGTGTTATCCTCTAATTGTTTTTCATATCTCATCAGCGCATGAGAGTGGGGTGGTGTAACAATCTATCTCCTGAGGGTTTAGATGTAGGAAAACCTGGATGTTCTGCCTTAGCATCCATCATTTCAGCATATTTTAATAATTATGAATAAAACAGGAACACATTTTGTATTTCCAACTTAGCATTCAAAAAACTAAGAACCACAGGCAGAGGTTTGATCACTAGATCCACTCAAGACAAATGCCATGACTGAATTGTACGGTCATTTATCGTCTTAGTGTTTGGCTTCTGTGTCTCTCATTACAAAGCAGGTGTCCCGTAGATTAATGTGAAATCCTTTCCTTCATTACAGCATTCTGTGTGTTTACTCTTCATGTTTAATTACTGTTCCCAGGACTCTGCATTTCAGCGTTCACAGTCACTCGTATTCGCCCTACACTGGTCCGTGGTGATTGTGGCCTATTGACTGTGGACATTCGTTGAGTTCTTCCCTCTATCTTTTCCGATTTCTAGTAGTCTTTTTCGTCTTCAGGGATCTCTGCCCATCTTATTTTCACAGAGATTGTTTTGAGCTCATGCTTTATTGAATTTTCTTTTTCATGTGTTATCTTTTTCCTTTTAGATTTCACAGAATTCTTAGGTGCAGCATAGTCATTCTTATACTTCTTAAAACTTGTGAACCTGTGAATGAATAAATAAACATGCAAGAACTCAGTTAAATTGTTTAAGCTAAGATATGAAATTTTCTTAGGTTGCTAGGAATAGTCGTCACCTATCAGTCCTGGATTATTGGAAATATTTATAAGTGAAACGTCAATGTTTTATGTGATCATTCAGTGAGTATTAGCTGGAGTGTTTCCACCAAAACTATGCCCAATTATACCTCAGGGAAAGACTCTAGAGTTTTCTATAGGCTTACTATGTTGGCTTTTTGAAATTGTAATGTTTTCTCCATGTTATTTCCTTTCCTCATTTCAAACAGTTGGTCGGGTTTTGCAGTTTGCTTCATGGATTTTTTTTTAAGATTTATTTATTTATACAAGAACCGGGGTCCAGGACAGAGGTGTGGGAGGGTGAGAGGATTCACCAGAGACAGAGTGGGGAACAGAACAGGCAGACTGACTGAAATACACTGCTGAGGGGAGCAGCGGGCGAGACAGGAGAGGTCTGCCGGCCATGTGGGTTGCTCTGAGGCCAGCAGGGATCTAACCCCCACTGCAGAGGCTGCAGACAGCTTCACAGTGCGGCGCTCAACCGCCTGCACCACCAGGGAGGCCCTGCCTCATGGATTGTTAATGAACACACAGAGCTAGGATGGTAAAAGTCACTGACTGCACATTTTGTGAAACCTTAGTCCATTGAATGCTAATTCTGCCTGTCCCACAATTCACAGGAAGGTAGGGAGAGCCAGTTTTGAAGGTGGGGGCCGGAAGGAGAGATTGAGATTGACCGTGAGGGTGGAGAGGCACCAGGAGTTAAGGATCCTGTAGAGAGCAAGGACCTGCACATGATTCAGAAGTAACCCTCCAAAGACACAGCAACCACTCGAGGGATAGTTTCTGATGGGCCCAAGGAGTCTGGGTGTCATGCACAGGGCCTCTCAGACTCACCAAATGAGTCCCATGTGACTGGGAAGCAGCACAACTGCCAGACCTGAAGAGACGCCGTAGAAGCCTTAATAAAAGCTGAAATTGCATCTCCCAACAGCCCGGTGGGATAGAACTTGGATTTGGCTTCAGGTTCAATTTTATTTAAAGAAGATAACAAATAAGTATCTGAGATCTGTCAGATAAGATACCTGCCTAGTACATATGGAGGCTGATCTGAAAATGCCAAGAATCCTCAGGTGGCTCCTATCTGCATCCTAGACTGGTCATAACCTCCAGCCTCCATGAGTGGCTTCCCACACAACTGTGCTCATCTGCATCAAGCTAGCAAGGGAAAAAGCATGGAGGATATCAAGGGCATGGTTTATACGCATCAGCTAGGTGGCACATTATCACCTCTGTTTACATCATTGTTAGAACGCCATCAGATGCCCACACCTCACTGTAACTAATTATACTCAGTGGTATATTCTAACTATGTGTTCAGGAAGAAGACACCCCCCACCCCTGCCCCCACTTGTGAACAGATAGTCCAGTCTCCTTAAGATCTTATTCTGCTGGCCATTAAATATTCATTGTGCCCTTCCTGCCACATATAAAACACATTAGGCCCTTCCTTAAGCAAGATCACCCAAAGTACACTTGTCATCCCATCTCGCTGAACATCCAGGATCTTGGGGTAATCTGTAAACTGCTCTATAAGAGCCCTGTGTTTCTTTTTGTAGCCTGAGATGCAACTGAATATATGCTGACAGATCACAGGCAGGATAAATGCCACAAAAACCTTTCATTCAGAACAGAAAAGGATGGAAAAACACCCAGCAAACACTGATAGAAATTATGAAATCCTGCTAAGATGCAACACACTTGTCTCCATAAAAAGGAATGAGAAATTGCAGATATTTGGAGAGTGATTGGAGAGCAGAATCTCAATATTTTTAAGACTTTTTCTAATGTTCACCATCGTCTTATTCACATCGAGGCTCAGGGGGCCATTTGGCAACAATTTTCCAGGGATTTGGCCATAACACAGGGGAGGCTGAACTTGAACTACATGGTTTCCCACCTTGCTGAGAATTCCTATGTTTCAAGCTTGACAAAGAGGTGACAATGAGCATTAGGACCACGAGTAGCTGTGAGATCACCTTTAGGCCCAGGATTTAGGGTTGATATTGGGAGAAGGGAGTTCTGAAAATGATTAGGGTAGAATATCTCACGGGCCCTGTGGGCTTAGTTTTAATTTCAAGAAATAAGCCACTGGATATTTCTGAACAACTAAAATGTGTGTTAAGAGGAATACCTGTTAGGTAGATAAAAATTGTTATTTGAGCACAAAGATATGGAAAGGCATGTCAAAGAGACCCTTATCTCAGGATAGCAACATATGGTAGGTATCATATTCACATGTTTGAAAATTTGTTTGATTTGAAAGAAATAGATTGGCAACAAAAATTTTAGGCAAAGGGTTGGGGGAGGAGCAGTTGTTGGCAGCATCAATGCAATACTGTCTGGGAAAACAAAAGCCCAATCATGCCAACATGTCTCCCTAGCAGCTAGGAGACGAAGTCCTTCCTAGTGTCATTAAACATGTCAAATATTGTATTCTTGTCTAATTCCATATTCAACAATTGACATTCTGATAGTTTGGCATTAGCATAGCATGTCTACTGGGTTAAAAAGGGTGTGTCGAGCTGACTTCAGTACATGATTTACTTGACATTTATTTCTAATTTAAATTAACTTTGCAATTTTATGTGTAACTCTGAGCGCTTTGGAAACAACCTGGGCAGAGCTGGCTCTTAGGCACCGTGGTGAACTAAAACACGAGCACAAATGCTTTGTCTTTCTCCTCCTTGAGCACTGGAGCCTGTATGACCTCCAGTTGAAGCTGGACAGATTTTTGTCACTGCCTACAGTAGAAGTGACTCTGGTGGCTGAGGAAAGGATCTGCTTATTGTCCTGGGACATTCATCTTTGGATCTCAGAACAGCAAGTGAGAAGTCTGGCTGCTCTGAGGCTACCAGGTTGGAGAGGCCGGGTGGATAAGACCACATGGAGAGGAAGAGATGATAGGAAGAAAGCAAAGCACCTTCTATTTCTCTGCACCCCACCCCCTGTTCCTGTGTCCGCCAAGTGACTGCAGCCCCACAAGCGAGGCCTTGAAACAGGTCCACCCACTGAGCTGCTACCCAATTCCCAGGGCACATACTCTGAGGGAGATAATAAATATCTCTTAGTGGTTGAGGCCTCTATGTTTTAGGGGTGATTTTTTTTAAAGTTTTATTTTCTTACATCCTTGTTAATTTGTGGGGTTAACTTTTTTTAAAAAAATTATGGACGTCCCTGGTGGCGCAGGCAGTTGAGCATGGCACTGTGAAGCTGCCCGCAGCCTCTGCAGTGCGGGTTCGATCCCCACCGGCAGGCGAGAATCCCACATGGTGCTGCAGACCTCTCCTGTCTCTCCTGCTGCTCCCCTCAGTAGTGTATTTTGTCAGTCTGCCTGTTCTGTTCCCTGCTCTGTCTCTGGTGAATCCTCTCACCCTCCTGCGCATCTGGCCTGTACTCCAGTTCTTGTATAAATAAATAAATCTTTAAAAAAGAGATTTATTTATGCATACAAGAACTGGGGTATAGGCCAGAGGTGTGGGGGCTGAAAGGATTCACCAGAGACAGAGCGGGGTGCAGAACAGGCAGACTGACTGAAATACACTGCTGAGGGGAGCAGCGGGTGAGCAGGAGAGGTCTGCTGCGCCATGTGGGTAGCTGTCAGGAATCAAACTCATGCTGCAGTGGCTGTGGATAGCTTCATAGGTTGCTGTCTTAACCCCTTGCACCACCAGGAAGGCCCTGGGGCGGGGGGTGACTTTTAAGGCCAGCATAGATAACTAGAAGAAGCACTAAGAACCTTGGATTTCTGAGCCTGCAAATGAAGAGGGCCAGCGGCTGGGCAGTGGTGAAGCCCCTGTAACTTTTCCATTAGATGAGGCTTCCGTTTAGCTTCCAGCACTATTTACCTACGCCTTTTCTTTCAAAACTTGACTCTGGCTAGAAATTCTTTCTGAAGAGTGAAAACTATCTTCTATTTATTGTCTGATGTCTGCTTAATTTGATGTCAGCCACCAGAGGAGCCACATAATTCATACTGACTAATCAATGGATGATCTCAAGAAAGCAACACCTTGCAGTTTGGAAACCAGTGCTCCCAGAATTCTACACTTGATCAAAACTGGCAAGAGGCTTTGTAGCACCATTTGTCACATAAGGAATACGAATAGCTAGCCTTTATGGAGCACTCCCATACCAAACACTGCTCCCCAAGCTTTTCCTTGCATTTATACATTTGATCCTTAACAAAACCTCAAGAAGGTAGAGTGCATTATTATCATTCCCATTTTGCAAATGAGGAAACTGAGTCACAGAGCAATGAGATTGTCTTACTCTCCCAAGGTTACTCTCAAGTAAGAAGCTAAAGCCATAATGAGGCCCAAGCTGTCTGGGTCTTAAGCTTGTTCTATTACACGTCACTCTTTTTTTTCAATTGTATTTTTTTCAATTGAGATAGTGTTGGTTTACAACACAGATGTGATTCAAGGGTACAGCCTTCAGATGTCTGTTACCACACCATGTCCATGGCCAAAAACACTTTGCTTCATCTGAATAGACTCCGAGCTCTAAAATGAGATGGATGGTTGTTTCTACACAGGTGACATGGTAAAGGATAAAGAGGTCACGTCTTAGAGACCTGGCTTCTAAAAGGTTTATGAAACGGGGATAATAACATCCACCTTTCAGAGTTAAATGTGATAACATTTATTAAGAACCTCACATATCACCTACACTACACTATTATTATTCAATCAACCAAATTCGCATGGCTATCCAAGTATCAGCGGATAAGGTAAACCACAAGGTGGAGTTATAAACCAGAGAAAAGTACAACAAAAGCAGACTTCAGCTGACTTGAGATCTGCCTTAAGGATCTTTCACTAGTCCACAGTGGAGTCGTATCAACCACATATTCGACTTTGAAGAAGTCAGCTTGCCAAAACAACAGAGAGAGAGAAAACAATTTCAGCATGAGATGAGACAGGCGACTCTTCTTTTACACAGTTTCTTTACCCAGCTCTGACAGTTTGGAGCATCTTGCTTCAATGAATGTGATTCTAACGTTTTATAAAATCCTTTTGGGGGGTAACTATGAGCCTGAAGCATGAGAAAACTGTTTAATGTGGTGCTTACCTAAGAAAGAGCAACTTACTCAGGTACTACAGGACAAACTAGTGTTGAACTCACTCCCTGCAACAAGAGGATCTCAAAGGAGCTGTCTCCCCTGAGGAGGCTTGAAGGGTGACATTTGCCATAGCTGGTTTTCACTGTATGGGCTTGAAGTGTCATATCACCATATTCTTAACATGATTCATTTATTTTTGCTCATTGCTTTACTTTCCTGAAACTTCAGTCATAAAGCACTTGGGCCATGTATAGAAAAGCGCACTGGCGTTCACACTTTTCAGCATGATAAAATACATTAATAAGTGAATCCATCCCAAAATTGTTAGTTCATATTTTTCTCTCACCTATAAATGTTTTCAAACAAATTATCTCTTCACAGTTCTACAAATTCTCCAACTAATGGCATAAATTTTATATGGGAACAAATTGTTCTAGCTTTCCATTCAGACAGTGCACGGTTGACTATATCTCTGACCACGCTGGTGTTTATTACTGCAAGCAATGTTATCTACAAGGGAAGAAGAGGAATTCATGTTTTCATCATTTAGTCTGTTGATGCCTGAGGTTTAGAACCATTCCAAAGTGCTGTTTGTTAGCTCCCTTTCAAGTGTCCCAAATATGTTCAAATGCTCCAGTTTTTTCTATAATGTGTACAAAAGCATGCAAATTTCTTTATATACTTAATGTGGATATATTTGGTGCTTAATCTTGTTACACTCCCAGGGAAATCATGGAGCAGGTAGTAAGAGTCTAATATACTTGAGATAACAGTATTCATCCAAAGGCTTATTTTTCTGAATAATACAATTATATAATGAAGGCTGTTTAGGTTGTTTAGGTTTTTTTTTTTTTAATAGAGGCATGTTTTATTTATTTATTTGTTTATTTGTTTGTTTTGTTTACACATGCACTGGGTACAGTCAGAAGCGCGGGAGGGTGAGAGAATTCACCAGAGCCAGAGCGGGGAGCAGAGCAGGCAGAAGGACCGAAGTACACTGCTGAGGGGAGCAGTAGGCGGCAGGAGAGGTCTGCGCGCCATGTGGAACCCTCCTCCGGTGGCCGGGGATCGAACCGGCGCTGCAGAGGCTGCGGGCTGCTTCGCAACCCAGTGCTCAACCGCTGCGCCGCTAGGGGAGGCCCTCATCTTTATTTCTTTGCCCAAGATTTACATGGGTTTGGATGGGGCTACGACGTGCCCACCGCTTGGTTGGGGGAGGACAGAGCATGCTCATGGTCTATAAGCAGACAGAATTCTTCAAAAAAAAAATGTTGGGTGCTTTTAGGAAGAGAGAAATGATGCTGACCTGCCAAACTCAACACATTTCTGATCCAATCACAAACAATTTTTTCCCCAAAAGAAATTGCACTAAATTGTCATTTACTTCATTTGTCTTCCCTCCCCCACGTCAATGTCATAACAGGCTAAAATCTTCCTTCTGTTCTCCATTAATTAGGTGAACTCTTACTTGAGGTAAATCCTTATACTTGGAGAAAAGAAAATGAAATAAAAATAGACCCAGGAGATAGATTCCCTCTCCGGCGTTGGAAGGGGAGGTGAGGGAGTTACCACAGGGATTCCTGCAGCAAAGGGGCACTGCTCACATTGCCAACGTGTCTTCCTTGACTGAAAAAAGGGCATCTGAGGAAGCTCCACACACCAGCGAGGTGGCAGCGCTGGAGCATGCCAGTCTGTCAGACCTGTTTAAAAATGGAGTGTCTCCACCCTGAATGCTTTCAGCTGCTGCTGCCCTCTGGGTTACTGAGAAGATTCAGAAAGGGATTTACACTGGGGTGTCTCACAGCTGCCACTATTCAGAAGGGAAGCAGGATGGGAAGGGTTCCTGGCTTTGCAGCTCCATGAAACTGTTGGAGGAACAGAATGTTCTGCGTAATGTAAACTTAACCCACTGTTTTATGGACTCCACCCCCACCTGCATGCCAAAGAGATCCGAGGCACTGAAAACTACAACTCCCATCATGCCATGGACCTGCCATCACATTTGACTTCCTGAAGTGGGGTTGCTGGGAGCTAAGGGTGGGATTAAGTGGCCATGCTTGGTATAAAACTGAACACGTGTGAGTCTGAAAAAATAACTTGGTTATCCGTCTTCAGGATGTGCTGGGGTTCCAGTCAGACTGTGTTACCAGTAAGACAGAGTGACCAATTAATTTCTCTCTCTCTCTCTCTCTCTCTCTCTCTCTCTCTCTCTCTCTCTCTCCATTTCCCCTGTAAACAAACTTTTTATTAACTTTTCTATGTGTACCTGCACTTGGGTCTTGGTCTCAGTGTATTTTAAGCACTGGTGAGGACTCACACGCAGGCCATCCCATAACAAAGAGAGAGAGAGATTATATTTCTCTTGCAAGAAAATGATGTGAGTAATCTTCCTGCCCCAACAAATTAATGATAGTAAAACAATATATCTTCTTGATACCTTCCTGAAAACAAAACAAACATCATAGAAGGTACATTTTCCCTCTTTATAGTATTCTTTAATATTAAAAAAAAAATTAAGAAGACATTAGGAAATATTGTAGAGTAGAAGGAATTATCTTGGTTTGACAGATAAAATAATTTCCTGGAAAAAGGATTATATGAAGTAGCCTTGAAAAGGAGACAGAATTTTAACTATCAGATGGAACTTTGGGAAAACAGTGGCAACATGAGAAAAGAGTCAAAAAGTAAAAAGAGTTCTTTGGAAAGTTACTAGACCTTTAAAAATATTAAAATGAACTCAACTGCAACAAATGACATGTGCTTGCAAACATGTTTTGGTTTGTGTTTTGTCTTTTTTTCATTTTTCTTTTGTTTCCTTTTTAATATTTATATATATATATACATATATATATTTTACATCCTTGTTCATTTTTTTACAATGTTTGATTTCTCCTCTCAGGTGTAGTCCCCATAGAATTCCTACCACCAAGTCACCCTTGAACCATCACCATAATCTCTTTTTTTTTTTCAAGATTTATTTATGCATACAAGAACCGGGGCACAGGCTAGAGTTGTGGGGGGTGAGAAGATTCACCAGAGACAGAGTGGGGAGCAGAACAGGCAGATGTACTAAAACACACTGCTGAGGGGAGCAGCGGGCAAGTCAGGAGAGGTCTGCTGCACCATGTGGGTTGCTCCCTGGCTGGCTGGGGATGGAACTAGTGCTGCAGTGACTGCGGATAGCTTCATAGGTTGCATCTTAACCCCTTGTGCCTCCAGGGAGGCCCATCTCCATAATCTCTTGTGCTCTTCCTGCCCCTGTTTTAATCCCTCTCCCCCCCTCCTCCGGCCCCTGCAGAATGTATAGGAGAAATATAAGGGAACCAAATAAGGGGTCAGGAAAGAAAAAGAAAAAACAAGCAGGAAACTATAAATTGTTTTTGTTTTCTATATACAAAAAACCCTACATATTGAATAATAGCAATTTTGCAAGTTTGGATACATGCATGCACCAGTGAAACCATTTCTAAAATCAAGGTAATAGATACATCCATCACCTCCAAAAGTTTATTTGTGTCCCTTAGGGTTTTCTGTTTGTTTTTGTTTTTGTGGTAATAACACACAGACGCTCTATCCTCAACACATTTGCTTTTTGTTGAAAAAGCTTTGGTTTATAACATTGCATATGATTTAGAGGTATAGGATCTCCCCCTTCAGATGTTAACACACCACACCCACCACCAAGACCCCCAAAATCCTGCCCCATAGTCTATGTGTTCCCTCCCTACTTGGCTCACCCCTCTTCCTCCCCCTCTGTTGCCCTCAGTTCTACAGTCGTATTTGTAGGATTTGTAATTGGTTTGACTTTATCTGACCCTTTGTTTTGTTTCTCTATGTCCCACATATAAGCTATGCCATCTGGTATTTGTCTGCCTCCTGACTTATTTTGCTTAGCATAATCCCTCCAGTTCCATCCATGTTGTCACAAATTTTTAAATGCACAGTGTATAGTATTACTCACTAGAGGCACCAAGCTGTACAGTAGATCTCTAGAACTAATTCATCTTTCATAACTGAAACCTTATGCCTATTGAACAACTCCCCACCTCCCCTCCCCCCAGCCCCTGGTAACCTCAGTTCTACCCTTCGCTCCTCTGTGAGTTTGACTATTTTAGATAACTCATGTAAGTGAAATCTTGCAGTATTTGTCCTTCTGTGACTGGCTTATTTCACTTAGTATAGCATCCTCCAAGTTTATCCTCATCCTTTCCTTTAAAAGATTTATTTATGTATGCACAGAAGGGCTGGGGTGCAGGCCAGAGGTGTAGGGGGTGAGAGGATTCACCAGAGACAGAGTGGGGAGCAGAACAGGCAGATAGACTGAAATACACTGCTGAAGGGAGCAGTGGGTGAGTCAGGAGAGGTCTGCTGTGCCCTGTGGGTTGCTCCCTGGCTGGTTGGGGATTGAACTTGTGCTGCAGAGGCTGCGGAAAGCTTCACAGTGCTGTACTTAACCCCTTGCGTCACCAGGGAGGACCTATCCCTGTGCTTTTTTAAGACTGAATCATATTCCATTTCTATATATGCTACTTTGTGTGTGTGTGTGTGGGGGGGACCCTCGCCGGCAGCCGGGGAACAAACCGGCACTGCAGAGGCTGTGGGCAGCCTTGCAGCCCAGCGCGCAACTGCTGCACCACCAGGGGAGGCCCTATGCCACATTTTCTTTATCCATTCATCCATCAATGAACTGTGGCCCTGCTAGCTCAGTAGACAGAACCTGAGATTCTTGCCTTGTATTTTTAAGGATTTTTTAAAAAGATTTATTTATTTATGTAAGCACTGGGGTACAGGCCAGAGGCGCAGGAGGGTGAGAGAATCACCAGAGACAGAGCAGGGAGCAGAACAGGCAGAAGGACTGAAATACACTGCTGAGGGGAGCAGCGGGGGAGACAGGAGAGGTCCGCTGCGCCATGTGGGAATCTCCCTAGCCGGCTGGGAATCAAACTGGCGCTGCAGAGGCTGCGGACAGCTTCACAGCGCTGCACCCAACCCGCCGCACCACCGGGGAGGCCCCTCTTGCCTTGTATTTCTATCAGTGAGTTTAGATATCCCAAAGATGAGGCTGAATTTTTCTGATGATCTGAATGTGTGACATACATTTCCAACATAAGAGACTTTACTGCCTTGCCATTCCTAAAGTCCCCCAAAACTACTTAAATATCTCTACTTTATATTTTAATTTGTTAAAGGAAATATATACCTCCAGAATAGTGGGGGGAGGGCAGTGAAAGGTGCCTACAGAAGAGAAACAACTTTCACTTATTAACCTTTTGGACACCTGCATCTTGAGAGAGAGATATTAACCAATGAAAGTCTTCTCATAGGATTTTTCCTCCTCAGATTTGAGCAAATAATCTGACCTTGGGTATATGTATATGTTTGGTATATGCACGCTAAGTGTTTCTTAAATCAATCAATGTCCCCTATCTGCAAAGAGTGGATGATGATAAAATGCCATAAACACAGCATAGTGAAAATTATTCAATCTATATGGCCTAGCGCTGAGGTTTGTGTCTTTCACTGGTTTGCTGGTGATGGTTTCTTTTCAGTCCACCCACAATCAAAATGCAGTAGCTGTGAATTCATAGCTAGGTGTAAAGTATCGATATTTGGAACACTTCATGGTGAACTATCTGTTCATCCATCAGATCTTAAGCTTCTTGGGGGGCACTATATTCTGCATGTTATAGGGAGTTAATATACATTATTTAGCTCAAATTGAACTATAAAGTTACTTGCTTTAATTACTTGCTGATCAGAGAAACCTAGCCTGTGCTTACACAACCCCTACAATTGTGAGGGGTTATAAATGACTGTTATAAATGACTATTTTAATATGGAATGCAGTTTTATCATGCCATTTTGTTAAATTTGCTTATCTCTTCGGTCCTACTAATAGAAATTTTCTAGTCAAGTTTTCAAGGGAACTGCTAATGGATGAGTTTACAGGATTGTCTCATATGCATCCTTATACTATACTCACAACTTCTACCCAGACCCATGTATATATTCTCCTGTGGAGAGCCAGGCTCAAGTTTTCTAGTACCATCTAATTTGTATCTTTACCTCTCTTTGACATCCACATCTTGATGGAATTAAAGACTAAATTTTTTCATCATTGAACTTGCCATCAGAATGCATTGAAACCAGAGAGGAAAAACAAATACATGGTGGCATCAGGGCAGGAAGGAAGCCTTGTGAATAACTCAGAGGAACTCAGGCAAAGAGAATGTAATTGCATTCTGAAATCAAAATGATTATTGATCTACAAATCCTTACCTATATACAAAGAGAAAAAAGCATTTTGAGAACAAAGGGCACCCAATCTACCCAATTATGATTTCCTGACATTTTGTGGCACGTGGATTAAATGATGACTAAGGGACAGTCTCACCTCCATGGTTTCCTAAGTGTGTATATCCTTGGAGAGTGGTTTATTTTTTTTCAAGTCACTACTCAGAAGAAATTCCAATATCTTAACTGCAAATTCATGGATCTGGTGTTCAACGTCTTCTTTCTGAGCAACTCAAATACTGTTTTTAGCAGCCATTAAAGTTTACTGATATTAGATGACATTTTAAAAAGTAGATTTTTTTTTAAAGATTTATTTTATTTATTTATTGTGCAAGCACTGGGTACAGTCAGAAGCATAGGAGGGTGAGAGAATTCACCAGAGCCAGAGCGGGGAGCAGAGCAGGCAGAAGGACCAAAGCACACTACTGAGGGGAGCAGCGGGCGGCAGGAGAGGTCTGCGCGCCATGTGGGACCCTCCTTCGGTGGCCGGGGAGCAGCCGGGGAGCAGCCAGGGATCGAACCGGCGCTGCAGAGGCTGCGGGCAGCTTCGCAACCCAGCGCTCAACCACTGCGCCACCGGGGAGGTCCTTAAAAAGTAGATCTTAATTTTACACATAGAATTGAAACTTGGCACATAATACATCATACTTCAATTTCTAGTTCCTAGGACCCTTTGTTTACCTTTTCTATCAGCATTTTGGTGATTCTTGTCTAGAATAAAAACCTCTAGACCTTAATTGCTCACTATATCAGTCACAGTCTAGTAAGGAAACAGAAGTAGAACCAGTAATTTGAATAGAGAAGATAAACACAAAGAATTGATAACTAGTGAAACTAAATGGGGAAAAAGAAGATTCTACTGGTTCCAAACATAACAAGTTCTAAAACAGCTACAATATCTAAACTGAGGAGAGCTGACAGTAGAAAAATAATAACTTAGCAGAGAGCCCCCCGCCGGGACTAGAAGTTCAGGCCTCTTCAAAGAGGGCAAAAACAGGCATCCTTCAGGGTCAAAGAAATGTGCCAGAAGGGACAGATCACAACTGGTGGGTCACTGAAGCCTGAGCGAGTGACTGACTGGGGTTAGTCCATGAGGCCCAGCAAGCTCTCTTCTGAATAATAAGAAGGGACCAGAATCTGGATGGAAAGTGTCCTCCTGCTGCTATTGCTTTGCAGTGTCCTTTAAACTTTTTCTATTGTTGAAACCAACATAACACCACAGGCAAGAGAAATGTTTACAGGTTGTGCCTCTGATATTACAAAGCATGGTAAAGAACAGAGGATTTGGGACTGAGAGGCAAGGAATGAATAATTGGCACATTCACATATATGAGTACTCTAAGGCAGGTGTCTAGCTCTAGTTTTTAAGAGAATGGCTAATATAACATTTATGGGTTTTTTTTTTTTAAAGGAAAGACCTCTTTTTTTTTTTAAGATTTATTTATTCACACAAGCACTGGGTACAGTCAGAAGCGCGGGAGGGTGAGAGAAATTACCAGAGCCAGAGCGGGGAACAGAACAGGCAGAATAACGAAGTACACTGCTGAGGGAGCAGCAGGCAGCAGGAGAGGTCTGAGCGCCATGTGGGACCCTCGCTGGCGGCTGGGAATCGAACCGGCACTGCAGAGGCTGCCGGCAGCTTCGCAGCCCAGCGCTCAACCGCTGCGCCACCAGAGGAGGCCCAACATTTATGTTTTCTTTCATCTTCTCAATCAAGAGTAATAAACTCACATGATCCTAGAAGCCTAGAAAATAACCTAAGTGAGTTATTTTATATATATATATATTTAAAAAATATATATATATAATGTTTTGCATGTATATTATATGCAAGCTATTAAGGAGTGGTGTGAACTGCATTGAAGATAACAATTCTCGCCTCCTATAAGTGATCTAATTCCTATGTCTATTTGCAGGTTCTTTGGAGAATCAGTTTTCAACTGGTGAATACAGACCCTATAATAATTATAAAACTAAATAATGAAACTGTACAGATTGGAGGATTTAGTTTCATTGTTGTTGTTTTTTTGGTATGGCCAATGAGAAATACTAATCTCAAGTTAGTTATGAAATCACAGATACAATTATTCATCCAATTGATTAGACAGAGTTTATCATATCAACTGTTTAAATGTTGTCCCCCTATAAGGCTCCCAAATAAATAATTCATAGCTTTTAATCAGATATGTGTGGGGGTGGTTTGGGGGCTAATTGCAATAATCCTTTTTATTTTGAATTGGAGGAGAAGGAAGTAAAGGAAGCAAGGCTCCTTGTATTTTAATATTCTACAAGTTATGCCTAATTTGAATTAGGATACATTTCCCACGTTCTCAATTCCCTTGTTTATAATTTAAAAAGTAATGATAATAGTAGCATCAGACTCTATTACAATCACTTTGCGGAGGTAAGAAAAGAAATAACCACTTAAAGCATTGTAATTACATCAATGTTATTAAATCTTCTACGTGTGTTTTTAAATGTCAAAATCCCAACATTAATTACCTTTCTGCACTGAAGCATGAAATGGCTTCAAAGTCCTTAGCGAAACCAGGATTGTGACTAAATTAGCAAGGGTAAAGTCTGCACCTGACAGCAACAAAAGCTTCTGCTATAAAGGAGAGAGGTGTGTTTTACAGAACCATATGTTTGGTATTTTCCAAGTGGACCATATTTCATGTGACTTTATTTTTTTTCAATTAAGGTGATTTGTTAAACATATAATTAAATGTATTTTATATCTTCATAAGATTTTTCTTTAAAAAAAAAAAGATTTATTTATTTATTTATACAAGCACTGGGTACAGTCAGAAACACGGGAGGGTGAGAGAATTCACCAGAGCCAGAGCGGGGAGCAGAGCAGGCAGACTGACGAAGTACACTGCTGAGGGGAGCAGTGGGTGGCAGGAGAGGTCTGTGCGCCATGTGGGACCCTCACCGGCAGCCAGGGATGGAACTGGCACTGCAGAGGCTGTGGGCAGCTTCGCAGCCCAGTGCTCAACCGCTGCACCACCATGGGAGGCCCTTCATAAGATTTTTCATATCTACATGTGTGCAAATTTGAAACTCCCTTTGGAAAACCTTGGGTCGCAATTTCAGGTTTCCAAACTGTGTTCATTGTAACTATAGGATGTCAACATAGGGACCACCAGCTTTGCCCATAGTAAAAACCCTGAAGTATCTTAGGTACCTGGATTTAAAATTGAAGTGTGTTCAATGTATTTGGTAAAGTGTCACAAATGTACTTCTCTAGCTTCTGCAGCTAAGTAGGGGAGCGAGTGGTAGGTGGGAGTGATAGGAACACAGATGCTCTCACCCTATAGAGAGGGCTACTCTCGACTTCTAGCCATGCCTTAAGCTAGTGAGGAAATGCTGGGAAAGATACTCAATTGCTGAACCTTAATTTACCCATATGGGAAGATAATGTTTCACTTGTAGAGCTCTTGTAAAGACTGAGCACTAGACCCCATGAAAAACACTCAAAACAGAGCTTCGCACAGTAAATGTTACCTTTTTCACTTGAAGCATACCATGGGTTTGTTTTTGTTTTTTTTGTTTTTTTTTTTTTTTGGTACCCATCTATTAGTAGTAAAACAAGCAGTGTAACACTATGGGCCACATAGGTAGTAATAGAGATAATTAGGTAAATAGAATCATTAAGGTAAATCTGACATTCATTTCATATTACAAATGTATTTTCCCATTTGTCCTGCTAATTTTGTCCCCTGCTTTCACTATCTACTACCTCCCTATTTTAGTTTTTCTTATTTTTACACTTTATTTCTGTACACCATCCTGCATCTTTCTCCAATCACTCTTAAGATTTCTGCCAGAACTTGTCGTCTTCTGCTCTGAAATGGGGTATATGGTTTGACAAGATTTTCTGACATAAACATCAGGCTCAGGGTTAGACTTCACTGATTACTTATATAGAAGAATAGAAAAACGTCAAATGCAGCACTATTGAGTAAGATTCCTGTAAAAATAAATGAGTGGGCCTCCCGGGTGGTGCAGGGGTTAAAGACACATTGTTATCACGCTATCACCAGCCACTGCAGCACGAGTTCCATCCCCAGCCGGCCAGGGAGGTGAACCACATGACGCAGCCAACCTCTCCTGTCTTGCCCACTACTCCCCTCAGCAGTGTATTTCAGTAGATCCACCTGTTCTGCTCCCCACTTTGTCTTTGGAGAATCCTCTCACCACCCGCCGCACCTCTGGCCTACACCCCAGTTCTTGTATGCATAAATAAATATTTTAAAAATAAATGAGTACAGCACAAAATGGTAGCCTTTTAAGTTCATATACATATCGTACTGATGTGAAAATCCTGAGTGTAAGATTCTAAGGAATTTGTAAATGGCCATCCATCCATCCATCTATCCATCCATATTATCCTCAGAGCAGTACCTTGAGCTGACTCACTTTCACTTAAGTGGCTATCGTTCACTATACATCATCTAACTGCAACATGAAAATGAACCAAAATGAAAGGAAATTATGTCACAGCAGCACCATCAACCGATGATAGAAAAAAGCTACCTAGGCAGAATTTATAAGTAAGCATTTAGGTTTTGATGGCTTCCATCCAAAGGCCTTGTAGTGACAGACCCTCTCATCTGCCCCCTTACCTTCATGCTTCCACCAACCTCATAATTCCACATGAAAATTCCCTAACAAGATTAATTCAAAAGTTTTTTTCCACCTCAGTAGAAACAAACTCCCTTTTATTCAGTGCACATCTGCTTAGTGATTAGTATTATTTAGGGTGGGGGAGAAGGAAAGAGGAAAAGAAGGAAATCTAGTGATTCTAAGATATAAATTTGATGTTGGTATTAGCAATTAAGAAGAAAAATATATAAACCAAAATAGTATCAGCACCTCTTTAAAATGTATACTGGGACCCCAGAACTGCCTTTCCTGTGCTGAATTAGGTCTTTTGTCCATCAGCTGATGAGAGAACATTTGGATCTTTCTCTTGATAGTGCTGTCTACCAGCCAACAGCTAGTATGACCTGAGCAGTGTTTGTGAAGTATTTAAACGGTTTCTTGCAACAAAAAGAATTTAAACACACGATAATGAAAGAGGGAAAATACGGGTCAAATTTAATACCATCCAAAGATGGAAATCCACATGGATGGCAAGAAAAGACCCTCATCGGACTTACTTACACACTGACCATAGATTCAGCTGCTTAGGGAAAGAACTTTAATGCTTGCACATTAGTCGCTGGGTGTTAAAATAGATTGTCTCAAGTTTCTGCTGAGACGCAAAGAAAACAAGACGCCCAGTGAGGTTTAAAATCACGATGCAGGAGCTGTCAAGTTTATGTGATTCTTAATCCCTCACCCACATCAAGGGGAGAAAAGTAGGGATGTTAGAAAAGGGAATGGAATGTTCCAGAGGACCTTTTGTGTGCTGAGGGCACCCCAAGGGAGGGGTGGCAGATGAACTTCACCCTTCAACTCAAGTTGACAAAAGAACTTTAAGAAAACTTACAGAACTAAGTCCACATCTGCTGCAATTTGGGGAACATTATGAATTAGTGTCTGACTATCACCTGGAAATATACCAGGCAACGGGCTAGGTAGAACACAGAGTGTAGGAAACAGAAAAGTGGCTAGACTGAGCAGCCTGCACTCAGCATCTGCTGAAATAAGAAATCTGTGTTTCGGGCCTCCCTGGTGGTGCCAGGGCTTGAGCACAGCGCTGTGGAGCTGTCCGCAGCCACTGAAGCATGAGTTCGAGCCCCAGCCAGAGAGCTACCCACATGGTGAAGCAGACCTCTCCCGTCTCGCCTGTTGTTCCCCTCAGCAGTGTATTTCAGTCAGTCTGCCTGTTCTGTTCCCCGCTCTGTATCTGGTGAATCCTCTCACCCCCCTGTGCCTCTGGCCTGTACCCCAGTTCTTGTGTGCATAAATAAATAAATCTTTAAAGAAAAAAAAAAAGAAATCCGTGTTTTCCTCGGGGGGGGGTGCGGAGGGGAGAAAGGGTGAGCATGCGTGCTGCGTGGGTTTATGCTGTCTAAAGAGTTGCCTGGAGAGAGAGGCAGGTGTCTGGGGACCAAGGAAGAAGTCAGACTGCAAGGAATATGGAAGGAGGTACAGGAGAGAGACCCTAAGAGATCAGGAGTGTGGGGGCTAGAGAAAGTTCTCCAAATAATCTATACAGGTACCCACTGGAAAAGCTGAATTTAAACATCTGCCCTGACGAGAGAAAACTACGAGACCAGCATCAGCCAGGTGAGAACACTTGCTCCTCTGTAGCTGTGAATGCAGGTAACAACACAATAGAATTAGCAGCGCTTGTGCTGGCCGTCGAAAGGCCTGCTGGCACCGTGGGCCAATGACTGAATCTGGGAAGTGACATTCTGATACTGAAAGCCAGCCTGGGTTTCCCTTAGACAAGAAAAGGAAACAGTCTGAGGAGTCTACCCCTCACCCCGTCACTCAGTGGAAGGGTGGGTCACTGGGCCCAGATTATGCAAACAAAGTGGTTATCAACACCTGCTTTCCTGCTGGAAGTTCAGAATTTTGGTACAGCTAGGTAGGGTGCTAGTGTAACCTGCTCCTAACAAAACCCCTGGGCACTGAGTCTCTGGGCCCTGGGGTGTTCTGGGAAGAAGCATGCCACACGGGTTGGTAATTTTTGTAGGGGAGAAGGGGAGGAAGCGCTCAGGGGAGGGAGAGAGCAATAGGACGCCTCACAGGGATTCCACCAGACTCTGCCTGTGTTTCCCCCCTCATCACCCATCTGCATAGCTTCACCTCATCACTACAAATCAACTCAGCTGAGATGACCAGGACAGCAAGGGCTGTGAGACTATGAGAGGATATTTGAATGTGGCGTGGTGTTGGGGACCTCCAATACAGTCGTACAAGTTGGAATTTGTTAGAATGATCCCGACTCAATGAACTATAGCTGCAGGACTCTTGGGGGCAGGAAAGAGAGGCAGGGCATGACTACATCCTGGTACCTGGGTTTCTGTGAAGTTAACTGGTGTGTGAAGCAGCAGCTGAGCTGCTGTTTGTGGTCAGAGGTAAAAGTTATATATGGAATTTAAAGATGAGAAATCTGTCCCTAGGAGAGTTGGGTAGCTGCTTTTGACCAAGCAGACTAAAGGGAGAGAAAAATCACCCAGGTGGTGACTTGTTTGTTTATAATCTCCCCTCTGGGTAGGGGGAGAAAGAGCTCAAACATAATCTAGTCTGTAAAAAGAGCTCAAGGTTATTAGTCTGTAGTTGCTCCTCTAAGTTAGAAGAAAAAAAAAAGGTTAAATCCACCCCCAAGGATGAAGCAAGGTTTTAGATAAAACAGAGGGAAAAAGAAAGCAAAATCCAGCCTGGCCATTTCTTCAGCCTAGGACTACTGAGCTCCCCTCCCCCTCTGCTTGCACTCCAGCTGAGTTCTGGAAGCTGTGGAGTGAACCTGTTTAAATGGTGAATTTACTGCTTAAGTTTGAGTAAACTTGTAATAAAGGGGAAAATATTAATTTTCAATCATGGCTTTGCATTGTGTGGCTCTTGAGTCTGGATATAGGATAAAATGCTTGTAAAATGTTACATGCTTTTAATTTTGTAAATGCTAGAGTGTGCATCTCAACCAGGGAAAGCTGTGAGGAAAGATGAGGGTTTATGGGACAGAACTCTGCTTTTTTGCCAATGAATTCTCTGAAAAAAGGGCCCCAATCTCCAGAGGAAGAGATATTTTAGCAAATTCTGAAAGCAGTTTTTATTTTGCTAGTGAGCTCTTCTAAAATCAGATTTCTGACCTTTCTGGACTGACGCTTTTGTGGGTTGGTGTATTATCTATTTTTGCATGGGTCAATTTGGACCCCCAAAGCCACTGGCAAGTTGCAAAGTACTTTGAAAATCCTCACTTGTCACTTGGACTTGGAACACTGTCATGTAGCCCTGCAGGGTCTCAGCTTTGAAGCTGCTGAGGAAAAGCCACTGGCATTTGTAAAATACTGAATTCACAGATTGAAATGTCTGGACTCCCCTCCCCCAGCTGAAATTTGATAGTTGCCCACCCTGGGCTGCTTCAGGGTTCTCATGGACCTGTGCCCAGCTGAAGCAGGCATGGTTCAAGAATAGGACTCTGACTCCGGGCTGCTTGTAAATTTAGGAACCCCCTTTTCAGAATCCTAGCGGTGAGAACATCTTGGATGCTGGCTGCCCCAGCTGAGTCCTTTGCAGAGGCCCCAGGGAAAGGGCTTGTTCTCAGATGGGAACATTTGAAATGGAGCTGTGGATGGGCTCAATATTTTCTGATGCCTAATTTATGATTCCTGCTAAAAGCTGCAAGTTGTGGGAGGACAGTCGTGGGGAAGGTGACTCCTCGACCCACCTCACTCAGAGGGGCACCCACTTCCTCTGGGTGGGGGTGGGTGGAATGTTCACAACTCTTGACTTGTGTCTTGCTTCTCAGTTACATTTTGCGAGAATGGGCTGACAGCCTGAATCTCCATCCCCCTCTTTCTCCTGCAGGACACAACTTACCAAATCAGGGGGGTCAGCCAATGACTGTAGCTGCCTCCAGAAAGAGATTGATCTTTTCTAGGCTGTTCCCTGGATAAAAGATAAGGACAAGAGGTGGGGGCAGGGAGGAGGGGTGATATAAACCCACTTTTAAAAATACTGAAAAATCAGGCCTTTACCCTGATCATTTCCTGAATATGATGTGTCTTTCTGATTAAGTGGATAAAAATGTTATTAGTGACTACGCTTTTGTCCCTGTAGCACACAACTCTTCCAGATCAAAGTTCTGGGCAAAAAAGGGAAAAATTGTAAAGTTAGGATTAGTGAATGAAACAGTAATTTTGTAACAACAGAGAAAACAAACAAAACCCTGGCACCCCCAGAGGGGCAGGGGCAGGCGCAGGATATTACTGATCTTTATTTCCCCGGGGAATGTTCCTGGAAGCTTTCCCATTTCTGAAGAAAAATCGCTCACTCATGCTGCCTTTGCAAGCCGCTGGGTTGGGACTTGGCATTCAGGACTGCAGAGCCCATACCATGTGACTGTGCGACTGTGCAACTGTGTGGCCAGTTCCTGCGTAATAACTGCCATGCTGGGCAAGTGATGAGCCAGCATCACACATGGAACCCTTTAGAAATGACCGCCACAGGCAGTCCCTTTGAAAGCAAGAACTGGACCCGATCACTCAATCTCTCGGACTGGCCTGAGAACCCTGGGGCAGGAACAACCGAGGTGGGCGGCTTCATTGGGGATCCCGTGAGGCTGTACTGTCTGTCCAATGCAGGCCCTGTTTGGGGGGCCTGGACACAGCAAATTCCTCAATTCCAGGGGACACCTGTGCCCTCCAGGACTGTGCTTCTTGGATGTGAGTCCTGACCACAGTGCTCCTGCCTCGGCCCTGGAAAGGCTTCAGGTCAACCCCCTATATGGCCCAAAGCTATGCTGGGTCTAAATTGAAACCTCTTCTCAGGCTTAAAAAAAAAAAAAAAATAAGACTTAATAGAGAAACTTACAGAGAAAACCATCTTTCCATGACCTGTCTTTAGAGTTACTGAGATGGGTGGTAGCTATTGTAGCAAAGTCCAGAACCCTTGCAGGACATGAGTGAGCTCAATCCTGCAGGTTGGCCCCAGCCTACTGATAAGGGCGTGGATCTTGCAGGCAAGTTAACTGTAAGCGGCAGACTGCAATCCTTAGAATGACCTGCTTGCAAAGTTGACCCTTGGCTGACATCTGGCAACTTCGATTTTGGGAGTGTTCCTGCCCTCTCCTAGTGTTACAGGGCATGGAATTAGCTCGGGACATCCTTTCCCTCTAGCACTAGCTCAGAAGGGTAACCCACTGTGCATAGACTGTGCAAACAATGGGGTGTTTGCTGAGTACCTGCTTCCTTTCTGTGTGCTTGGAATTTGGGTACGTGCTAGATAGAATGTGCCTATGTGACCAGCCCTCTATAAAATCCATCAACTCAGAGTCTCAAAAGGATTCCTTGGGCTGAAATCAGACTGAATTTTCATTGCTGGGGAAGGAGAGAACAGAAGGAAGCTGGCATGTGGATTTCTCCAGGGTGTGCTTGTGGCTTTCCCCCTTAAGATCCAGCTGCATAACCTTACCACACCTCTGGAATAAGTCTTAGCTCTGAGCCCCACTATGGGGTGAGCCCCCATGAGATCTTCTAGCAAAACTCTGAAGGAGGTGGTGATATTGGGGTCCTCCAACAATCACCAGTGCAAACAAAGGTTTTTTTTTTCTTCTCAAAATATAGATGTTATAGATTATCTTGAAATTTCAATTATATCGATCACTGCTTTGATAGTATGGCTGATGTGTCGTCATATAGTTTGTTATTTAATGTGTTGGTAAAGAAGCAAATGTATTTCTTGAAATCAGGGCCCCACAGCGCGGCCCTTTTTCCCACCACGGGCTAAGCAGTGAGAGCCAATTGGAAAAGCGCCCCCATCCCCCCCAGAGGTTGCAGCCTGTGTGTGGCAGCCCCTCCTCCAGGCGGCAGTCAGCCATGTTTGAATAGGAGCTTCTTAGCTCCCCGCTGGTCGGCCAGAGGGTTGCCTTTGGGCAGCACTCAGACAGGAGGTCTGGCGGTGGTGGGGCTTGATGGCAGCGCCAGCCCTGGCCATTTTCTATTTGGCGCCGGAATCACAGAATGGGCTGATGAGGTACGAACTGAATGAACTGATCATGTGCATCAGCGCATTAGTTAATTATTCAGGAATGATTGGTCCTAAAATGGTCCAATGGGCACTCAGAATTGAAAATGATCCAATAGGGCAGGTTTCAACTAGGGTGGGCAACCCTGAAAGAGGATATAAGGTAGGGCAGGCGCCAGCTGGGGACCCTCAGACTCCCGTTCTGTTCGTGGCCCCTGAGGAAAGAAGAAAGAGGCATCCAGGAGACGACCACTGAAGAGATAAGACAGAGCTTTGCAGCCACCATGCGGCTGCACCGGGCTCCATCTGAAAAGCGCACTAAAGGCCCCGGGCCTGGTGTCTCAAAGAGCTGTTTATCTGACCATCCCTGCAGTTGCCTCCTTGCTGTCTGGTCCGGCATCCAGGGCTGTCTATCCAGCCTTTAGACTGTGGCTTCTGGCTGCTGGGCATCATCTCAGCCGCTCCGCTGGTGGATGCCTCCGGCTGCTTGTCAGCCGCTTGCCAGCCGCCTCGAGCTCCAGGCCCTCATTGGCTGGAGGAGCCATCTTGGAGGAGCGGCCTTTTGTTTGGGACTTCTGGACACTGTGGACTCTAGGGTGAGATAGCCGGTCATCCGTGACCTTAGGAACGCTTTGTTTCCCCTGTTTGTTATATAAGCCCCATTGTTCCCTGACCCTGAGAGATCTTGCAATTGTGCACACAGGTGAAAACCCAGTGACCAGTTCTCTATTGGGCGCTGTCCTTGGAGGGTTATAGCCCCTGCTATAGCCCTGTTTCATTATTATCCCACATTTTGAAGTACTTTTAAAATTTAACGTCTTTGATATTACACTTTGACTTAACTTTCTCTGTAATCCTACAAATGTTATTTGCTGCACTCTTCCAAGAGCCTGATCTGAGCTGTATATAGAATTTACTCAACTGCCAAAGGGGTCTGCACAAAAGAAAATTTAACTCCCTGTGATGGGTCATTACCCTGGACAGAATTATTCATCACTAATGGGCAGTTTATTACGCTTATTACATAAGTGAATGGACATGTAGGGCCCTGAATTTCATCTGATAAGGAAGAATTAATTGTACAGATTACATTTAAAGGGGCTGCGGGAACCAACAATAAAATCATTTTATGATTTCATGCCGTGATTACTCACTATGAGTTATACATGGTATATATGTAATGTGTGTGTATATATATATATTGCATATTATATATATATTACATACACATATAATGGATCTAAAAGGTGGGATAGAACTAGGAGTTCATAATGATATTACACTTTCTGGAACTATATCTCATGGGATGTACATTTCTTGTTGAACTTTGTGTAGAAAAACCCCAAAGTAAAACTGGAAAACCTTTCAGGTGCCTTTACCATCACACATTGTACTACTTGGTACAAAGACTCTTCCATACAACTGTTGGAAGTAGAAATGAAATTAACAAAGTCAACCCTAACCGACACTGGCATGTCATATTAAAATTTGCTACCCATGAAGATGATTTTCGCTTATGTTGGCCAAGTTTTTAGTTTTTTTTTTAAGCCTCACTTAAACTCTGATGAAACTTTTTTCAACAAGTTAATGGTTAACACCTTAATGTTTATTGTAACTTCATACTGCAAATTTGATTTTAGCAAGTTAATGCAGAGTCCCTAAACTTATGAAAATCACTTATTAGCACAGTTCCTGCCCATTCTTTAAAGATCTAGAGGTGCGTTTACTGTTGGCCAATATTTTCCTTCACAATGGAACAGTACAGAACAGAGGATTTTCTAATTGTCTGTTGCTAAGGTTTCTTTTTAATTGAATACAAAATTACTCTGCATGTAAAAATAATATGAAAATTTATTTTACACTATTTTACACTCTGCACACAGCGCCTTATCTTTCCTTCATGGTGAACTGCACTTGTGTGGCACCCACGCTTTCATAACTTTGCACAGAGCATTTCCAGCATCATATCATCCATGCTGACTGTGCCAATGATGGGCCTGAAGAACAGTTCAGCGATGACATTGGCATTGATGAATCTCAGCAGGAAAAGGGCACTATTCAGTTGGGCGAATCTGGCCTGGTGCCCACTGTGTGTCATCTTGACGTGTTCGCTGAGTATCTGCTGAGTTCCCCACTGAAGTCCCTGAATGTACTTCACACACTGCAGGCCTGGCAGGTCTGGAAGAGAAGGGAGAAAACTCTGTCATAAACAGCTCACTCACTCAAGAGTCCTTTGCTAGCTTCTAAAATATATCCATTTGTGCCCTATCCCAGGTTTCCACAAGAGCTCAAACTTCCTGATCCAAAGGGCTTTCCAGGGCGACGATAAAATGTTGAACCTGTGCTAAGTTTTCAGAAGCAATGCTTCCAAGAATAAAACACCATACAATTATTGCATAGTTTCACTATACTTGGATCCTCACCTTTAGAAATGACAGGTCCCCAGCCAACAAATGTACCCTTAAGTCACCGTGATAGTAGAATGCCACTTAATGAATCATTGCTCCAGTTCACTGTCTGGACAAATATGAAGATATGCATAATGAGAAGTTTTGTCAGATGACAGATGTTATACCATCCTCCCTCAAATTTCCCACCTTATAATGATCAGCTACACGATGGTTGTAAACACAACCCCAAACTGTGACTGTAGAGCCTTTCATTATTTGCCTACTGGCTGATGTTAGTCTAGCATCCTATAATAATTGAAGGATAACAGTGGCCACTTAACCCATGCTATCTTGATTTCTGTGTTGAGGAAGGTGAAAGTAAAGGGATTCTAATGAGTGTTCCCTGGGAATCTTGCAAAAACACTGTTTTGAAGGAAGAAGCCTTTGATAGCATCCTCTTACAGTCATTAAAAGGTTAAAAAGTAAACGTGAAACCTCACGGATTGCACCATGGTTCAAAAGTAACTTTTCTAATAGAAAACGCATGACGTTCTTGCAGTACAGTGTGATACCTAAGTAAAAGTGATCTAAACACATGCAGGAAAGATGATGTGCTTGTAAGTTTTATAAAGAAGAGAGTAAGGGGAGGCTGTTTAAAAAAGTCTTACCCTCCATGACAGTAATATTACACTAAAGTTATTTAATCTGTATTTAAGTGAGTACCAATTTACTGTTCTTTTTAAATGAGATCCATGGTTATTGCAATAATTTCCCTTCCCTTTTTTTTTCTAGAAATTGCAACAGGAAAGCATTTTGAAAGAATCATACTAATCATCACAGAGTAGCAAAACGATGTAGTGTTCTTTAAAAAAAAATGGCAATAGGCAAGTCATTTCTATCATAAGCAAGCGTCATCTGTCAAATGAAAGGAGAAGAAAATAAAACAACATCTCTAGTTCCTATACCAATTGGTTGCCCCAGTCTAAGCATTAACATCTTATTAATAGCTTATTGTCCAGGCTTGAGATCCAGCTTTACTGCTGAGGGTAAGAAACATCACTTTTCTCTGCTTTCCTACCACACCCCTCCTTATCGACATCCCCACCCCAGTTGCTTTAAAAACAAACAAAAAAAAATCTTTACCTTAAAAGTTTCAACATAAAGATCAGGGAATGCAAAAGGATAAAAACAAAGACAGGCCATGCATTTAACATGCATTTCTTTTCCTCTAAGTGAGGTGCATTTGTGTTTAAGAGAAGATTTGGAAAGACAGTTGAATAAGGGAGAGGTGTGTGTTTGTGAGAGATACTGTATGCAAACAGGGTGATGGAAATGGGGTGACTAGTGGAATGTAAACTTCTGGAAGCTGAGCTGTCTCACCTTTGTATCCCAGCAGAACCAGGCCCACAGTAGATGCTTAATAACTGTGGCTGAAGGAGCGAGCAAACACTTTTCCAAGTGACCTTAACCACCTGGGGGTACTTATTAAGGAATGCAGATTTGCAGACCCTGGACCAGAGCTGCTGAATAAGAACCTCTAGGGGAGGTGCCTGGAAAGACTTTAAACAAGCTGCCCCATCCCCAGTGCTTCATATGCACAGGCACGTTTGGAAGACAGTGATAAAAGAAAAGCTGGCCCACAAGGATCACTGGGATGAGCTGAAGTCTCTACACCCTGAAACGTGAGTACTAAATGCATGAATTTCCCACTTAATACTGCTCTATAGCCTTCAAAAATGCTCAGCAGAAGCTAGGGACATAACCTGAGACTCCTGATATCAGGGGGAAAAGCTGTGGAGGGAGCATTAGCAAAACTACTCCAACTCAAGCTGCCTGGAACTTTCCTGCCCAGTTGTGACAGTTTTGGAAAGATGCTGAAAGATGACTCTAGTAGGAGAACATACTCCACCGGGTGCTGGGCTGTTCAGGGAGATGGTCTTCTATGATTTTGTTGCCTTGTGTGGGACGAGTGTCCAGCAACCAAGAGAGTGTGGTGCAGCCGACATCCCACTGGGTCCAAGAGCCAGGGGACCCATTATCCATGACTCCCTGGTCATTTATGTTGCAGAAAGGTCACTTGGGACTAGGCTACCTGCACAGGGGGTGACTAGAAGGTCTCTTCGGTCTCTAAAGTATAGCGCTCCTGCTTTCTGTCCCTAGTGTTTTTTTTTTTTTCCTGCCCCTTTACTAGCCAGATACTCAAAGACTTGGAGGATGAGACAGGCCAGCTCCTTAGGACCATAAAAATGACCATTCAACTCTAAATCTAGTATCCTGTCTGACGGTGTCCCCAGGATTGCTCTCTAGATGGGTTCTTAACAAAGATTCCTTTCCTGACAGCCTTAATACATTTCCTCCAACCAAAATGTTCTAGTAAATTTCAGGAATGGGTTTCAGATAGATTGCAGAATTGGCAGTGAACACAAAGTTTTTTTTTTTTTTTTAAAAAGCTATGTCACTATGTAAAAGGCTAAAGGAGAAGGAGTAGTCATATCCTTTAATGGCACAAACTTTCCTGTACTGACAGAACAGTGTGGAAACTTCAACGAACTCCCCTCAACCCACCTTTGGCTGACTTTGTGACAGCAGCCCACCCACGCTGCCAGAGCGTTTCTGGAGCAGCCCCAACTCTGCTGTCAGTGGCAAGTCTTCACTTGGCCCCTGATACTGCCCTGAGCACGGAAAACCTTCAGTACCTGAGCCCGGGGTGGGCACTGTCCAATGCTTTTCTGAGCTAAGGAATGCCAAAGCCCCAGGCCGGCGCCCCTTACCCGGGTTAAAGAGCACGGTCCCCTTGAGGTAGGCGTACTCCTTGGTGCTGATGTCCAGGCTCCAGCACTTGGCAAGGAAGCCTTTGATGGCTTGGACCTCGGCAGCCGAAGGCAGACGCCCAGCCTCGGGTGGTGGTACCAAGTGTAGCGGCCCCGTGGGCAGGGGCGGCGGCTCCTCTCCCGCCGTCTCCTGCCGCCTGGTGGTGAGGATCCTCTGCAGCAGGCTGGGCTCCGAGGTCTCCACCGTCTCAAAGTTCAAGCGGTCCTGAGCTAGCTCCAGCATGAGCAGCGGCGCCCAGCAGCTGCGCACCAGCACCAGTTGCTGGTCGAGGGGCAGCACTTGGAAGCAGGGCAAGTACTTGACGAAGCGCAGCGTCTTGAGCAGGCCCGCAGAAGCTGCCTCGCAGACCACCTGTGGACTTTTGAGGGTCACCCGGCGCTCCGCGCCACACGGGGGGTCCCACCAGGGGGCCCCCGATGGCATCTCGGGAGCCGCGTGCGTTTGCTTTGCGCTCCCGGGCTTGTGGTACAGGATGCCGCCCGGCTGCGGGTGGTCTTCATCACAGCAGCAGCAGCGGCACAGGGGCGCCACGACCCTCCCGCCCAGCTGCTCCTCTCTGCCCCCCGGCCTCTGCGCGCAGTAGGACCGGTCCCACCAGGAGCCTCCCAGCCGCGCCTCGGGGGCTTCCGGAGCCACGTGCGTTTGCTTGGCGCTGGTGAGCAAGCTGTAGAGGATGCTGCCCTGCCGCGGGTGGTCTTCTCCGCAAAAGCAGCAGCGGTACAGGAGCGCCGTGGCCCGGCCGCCCGGCAGTGCCTCTGTGCCCACCTCTCTGCCCACTCCGGGCTCCGAGCCGCACGAGCAGCCCCAGCACGGGCCCCCCACTCGCGTCTCGGGCGCCTCTCGGGCCGCCTGCATTTGCTTTGCGCTTGTGAGCATGTTGTAGAGGATGCTGCCCTGCCGGGGGTGGTCTTCACCGCAAAAACAGCAGCGGTAGAGGAGCGCCACTGCACGCCCCCCCGGCAGCCCCTCTCTGCCCACCGGGGGCTCCGAGCCGCAGGAGCAGCCCCAGCACGAGCCCCCCAGCCGAGCCTCGGGCGCCTCCGGAGCCGCCAGTGTTTGCTTAGCGCTCATGAGCATGTTGTAGAGGATGCTGCCCTGCCACCGGTGGTCCTCGCCCGCCATGGCCGGCGGTGCCCGCAGCCCGGCTCTGTCCAGTGGCCGCCGCCTGGGATCTATTTATACTGAGAGTGCACGCACGCGCGGCGGCCGCCTCCGCCCGGGCAAGGGCGCGGCGCGCCAGTGTGTTTGCCCGTGACCTCCGCGCTTCGCAAGGGGGCAAATGCTCCTTAAAGGCTGGAAGTGGGGCAGGAACGGAGGCGCGGGAGCCCCTGGATACGTCCCTCCTCCCTCTCATTACACCTTCCTTGTCTCCGGAAGATGAGAGCAGAGTTCAGGGAGCCGGAATTTGGGGCACGGTTCCCACTCTTGCCATGAACCCTGGCATGAATTGGCTCCCTTCGCTGGCGAGCAGAGGTTCTCCAATGGGGAAAAATCTACTTCTATGTCATTTTTGTAAACTTTAAGTAAAAGTTGAATGGCATGTTTTGTCTAGGCATAAGGAGGTCTCATTTTTCAAGGGACCTTGAAAAATACAGACCATGAGCCAGCAGTATCGGCATCCTATGGGAACTTCGTAGAACTACCCCAAGTCAGGCAGCCACCAGAACTCTGACTCTAAATCTGTGTTTTAACCAGATACCTAGGGAATTTGTATGCACCCTAAAGTTTGCAAAGCTCTGCTCTCTGGATGCTATCTTAAGCGTTCTGTTTAATTCAATTAATATGTATGAGTGCCCACTGTGTCCTAGAAAATGTCAGCGAGCCTCGCGCAGCCAGCAGGCTGTAAAAGTGGCTCATATTGGGAATAATTAGAGGAACTAAAAGTTTGCTACAGTTGGCTCTTGCACTCTTCTGGAGGTATCACATTGGGTTAATGTGTAATTAGCACTTCTCTCCTTCTTCCTAAGAGAAAGATGAGAAATATGCAGGAAATTTCCAGGTTTCAGGAAATCTGGCTCCTTTGGTCCTCCCTTGGCACACAGCCTCCTTCCTTGAGTACCGCACAGGCCCTAAGATCAGTGTCCCCACATTACCACCTGCCACTTGTGTAACTAGCAGATTGTTTTACCAACCAGCTGGATAAGTTCAAAATAACCCTTTAGTCATCTCTAAATTGAGGTTTATTTAGTGATATCTTGTGTCCAAGACTGAAGAGGTGGAGCAGCAAAGGGAACAGGGAAGAGGATTGGCATATGTTAACTGGTACAGGATCCTCTTTTTTTTTTTTTTTTAAGATTTATTTATTTATTTATACAAGCACTGGGTACGGTCAGAAGCGCGGGAGGGTGAGAGAATTCCCCAGAGCAGTGGGCGGCAGGAGAGGTCTGCGCACCATGTGGGACGTTCGCTGGTGACCGGGGATTGAACCGGCGCTGCAGAGGCTGTGGGCAGCTTCGCAGCCCTGCGCCACCGGGGAGGCCCTGGCACAGAATCCTCTTTCCTTTTTTTTTTTTAATTTCTCTGGGAGCTGGAATTCTGAGCATAAGAAGAAAATCTTGGTACACTTATTTTGCATTTAACATTTTATTCTGCCTCTGAGAGACCCTATAACACAGTAGTTAAATCTTTGGAACTGGGAGCCTCCCTGGTGGCACAAGGGGTTAAGATGCAGCACTCTGAAGCTATCCACAGCCACTGCAGCACTAGTTCAATCCCCAGCAGGGGAGGTGACCCACATGGCGCAGCAGACCTTTCTTGACTCACCTGCTGCTCCTCTCAGCAGCATATTTCGGTCAGTCTGCCTGTTCTGTTCCCCACTCTGTCTCTGGTGAATCCTCTCACCCCCCCACCTCTGGCCTGTTCCCCAGTTCTTGTATGCATAAATAAATAAATCTTTAAAAAAAATCTCTGGGGCCTCCCTGGTGGCGCAGCAGGTTGAGCACAGCACTGTGAAACCGCCCTCAGCCTCTTCAGCGCAGGTTGGATTCCCGGCCAGCCAGGGAGATTCCTGCATGGCATGGCAGACCTCTCCTGTCGTGCCCACTGCTCCCCTCCCCTCAGCAGTGTTTTTGGTCCGTCTGCCTATTCTGCTCCCCACTCTGTCTCTGGTGAATCCTCTCAACCTTCCGTGCCTCTGGCCTGTACCCCACCTATTGTATAAATAAGAAATAAATCTTAAAAAAAAATATCTCTGGCACTGGCACCAGATTGTCTCAATTTTAAACCTGACCTTAATACTTGGTACCTCTTTGGCCTTAGGCAGTGTATTAGTTTCCTATTGCTGATGTAACAAATGACCACTAATATAGTGGCTTAAGGCAAGACAATCTTATTATATTACTGTTTTGGAGGTCAGAAGTCTGAAATCATTTTCACTGTGCTAAAATCAAGGTTACATTCCTTTTGGAAGCTTTAGGAGACAATCTAATTCCTTGAGTTTTCCAGCTTTTAGAAGCTGCCTGTATCCCTTGGCTGCTGGCCACATCACTCTGACCTCTTCTATCTTCTTTCTAATTCTTTTAACAATCTTTATGATGAAAAAACCTTTTAATCCAGAGTAATTTCCCCATCTCAAAATTCTTAGTTAAATCACATTTGCAAAGTCCCTTACCTTTTAATATAGCAGATTCACAGGTTGTGCGATTAGGACATGGATATCATGAGGGATTGACATTTTTCAGTCCTCCAAGGGAAAGCTGTCTAAACCACCTATGCCTCAGTTTCTTCATTTGTACTATGTGGATAATAGTCTCTGTGAGGTGATCCTCATGTGTGAGATAATTCATGTAAAATGCTTGCACGTGGTAAGTGTTGGGTGTATCAACCATTATTTATTTTCCTTTTTAAAAAGATATTGTAAGTTAACTTTAGGGTAAGGCAGTGATTCTATACTGGCACTACCATTATTCTGTCTCTTTTAGGAAAGCCTACCTTTACCCACCACCACCCCCCCAGAAGCTGCCACATTCTTTATCTGCATGTACACATTTCTTAGCCCGGAGTCCAGACACTGAATGGTCATCTGGTCTATAACAATAATATATATTGGAAATATTATCTCATTTCACCATTCACCATTTCCGATATTCAAGCTACTACTTTGGGTATCCTTATTGCTACTTCAGCAATCTTCCTACTTAAAGAACCCACCAACCAGCCTAGCTGAAAAACCCAGCCTAACTCAGGCCCCGCCCTAAACTGCCAGCACCAATTTCAATTATACTACCCTCTTTTATTTTCTTCCTAACACTTATCAGAACCTGATAGGATTTATTTAGTCAGTTGATACTTATTGTCTACCCCCCACTAATATATAAGTCCCCTGATGGTAAGGAATTTGTCACTATATCCCAGCAACTAGGACAATGTCTGGCACATAGTAGGCACTTAAAAATTTTTTTTTGGCCAACTGTACCTTTAGAGAAAGAGGAGAAGGATATGGCTTCTACTTACAACACAGAGAACAGGCGTTCCTTCACAACTATTGCTATCCTGGCCCTGGAGGGATGAGAAGTTGGTGGACTCCATTATATTCAGAAATTTCTGGAGGCCTTTTCTGATATTTAGCATGCTACAGGTGCTGTGTTAAAATGCCAAAAGAACTTATGTAACAGTAAAAAGACATGGCTTTGAATTTGGGCTCTTCCACTCTATAAAAATATAACACTGAATAAGTCACTTAGCCTCACCTCCTTAATTATGAAATGGGGGAAAATTCTATATGCCAATATTAGTATGTATACCCTGTTCTAAGTCCTTCAAGGGCTATTATTATCTCTCAAACAGCCCTTTACAGAAATGTTTGCTGACCTCTTTGCCACACAGAAAATATAAAGCAACTTGGGTTTATACTCATTCACTTTCTAATGATTTGGCATTGAGCACAGCATTTAACATTACATTAGCCTTTTCATCTATGAAATCAGAAAAAAATGTTACAAACTATTTTCGTATACACATCCTTACTCTATATTAAATTCAAGTAGTTTTCTAAAATTTTTAACCTCATCAACTATGTGTGTCTGTGTGTATGACTATTTAAATCCCAGTAATGTAAATGCATTTTTTTTAAATTTTAATCACTCATACCTGGCACGTATTTGATGTCTTTGCCTTTGACTTTCAGGCATTGGCTCACACTGAAATTTCAGTACAGTGCTGAGAATCATGAACTTGTAATTCATTGATTATAATTCCTGTTCTTTCCCAGAAGCAGAGTCTTCCCATTTTCTTACTTGTGTCTTTCTTGAAGTTACCATCTATTTGCAACTCTTGAAGGACTTCCTATGTTCTTTGGACTGACTGTTTCTAAGGAGAGATTGTCTGCTTGTCCTTCACAAGTATTCATCCTTGGAAATGGCAGGAAAAAACTGACTTCATTTTTCCACTTTGCGTTCCCCCCCCAACCCCGAACAAATAGTGCCTGAGAAAGAAAATCATCTAGACACACCAGTGCAGAAATTCACACCAAGTAATGCCAGCCTGCTGGTTGCTGCAGGATTAGTGAAGATATAACCTTCTAAGGCAGGCTTCTTCATTTGAGTTGTTCTGTAGCCTCAGATCACTGTGACAACTAGACAAAAGGACAATCATCCACTGCACCTGTCATGTACTGAGTTTGTCCACAACTGCAATTTGGATATTTACACTGAGTCATTGTTCCATGACCTTGGTCAATTGGACACCTGCTCTGCAGAATCCATTATCTCTCCAACTCAGGGTGGGAGTAAAGCTGCTCTGCCTGCCTGAGTACAACCTTCAACTTCAAAGTCATGCAGTTTTCACCAAAGGATGTAGGAGTGAAGTGCAGGTGGGGATAAAGCAGGGTAAAATTGTAAAACTGACCTTTGCTTGGCAAGCTGTTCTTGACCTGAGAAGGCAGAGATCAAAAACCTGATTCGAATTTTCATTGTGGGTGTAAGAAAGCTAGAATGCATCAGAATCCAGTTCCTTCAGTTAACAGGTGGCAGAGAGTAACAATAGTGTTTTCCTTACTTTTCAAGGTAAATACTGGATAAACACTATTGTAGGAGAATAGTGGCTGATTAAATCCAAGACATAGTCCCCCTCCTTTTCCTTTCCAAGACCCAGGCTTTTTAAAATTCTATTTATGGAAAAATTAATAGGCTTTAGCTGCTGACTCATGAAACCCATAAGGAAGACCAAGTCATCATTATTTATTTCCTTCTGATGAGCTACAAAGACCGTAGTCCCCTGCTTTCGGGTCGTATAGTTGCTGAGCTGGAGTATTGATGATTAAAATCACAGTAATTCTGAAATGTTCTAATATCAACTTTCCAAATCAGTCAGACAAGCATTCTGTTCAAGGACAAATATTCATCAAATCAATTTATTTTACTGTATCTATCAATTTTGAATCCACCCAAATACCAAATGTTGATTTACAGTCTCTAATTAATAAATTCAATTGACTGGCAGGTTTAAAAAGCATTACCCTAGTTGGCTGACAAGGGATTCAAATTGATTTGACTGGTCAGTTTAAAAATCATTGCTCCATTGGTCCACATGGCTATGTCTGCTCATGGTTATGATAATTTTAGTTACAGACTTCCTCTTTATCAGGGTCTGAAATTGCTGTAACATTCCCCTCCTAGGGAACTGCTTTCTTCTTCCCTCCAAATTTACTTCATGTAACTGCCCACTATCACTATGTCTACAATGCCTTGTACATTGCCTGGCATATTAAGAGCACTCAACAAAGACCTGTTGAATGAAACAGTGGGCGACAATGATTGCAAAGTCTCTTCTAGATCTAAGGATCTTTTAACTTCAGAGTTGTCCATCCTTCTCTCCTTCCCCCCTGACTACGAGGGGGACTGTTAAAAAGTCTCACCAGCCCTGCTAGCCCCTGGTCCCTTTTGCACAACATTAGCTCCCCGTGTTTACCACTCTGATTTCAAGTTGGATAATCTCAAAAGTGAGAATAAATATATTCTCTGCATTTACTTCACAAAGTTGTTGAATATGTGAAATAATTAACAATACCTCACAGATGTCCATTATTACATGTACTGCAATTTTTTTTTTTTTTGGTGGGATCCTCGCCAGCAGCCGGGGAACGAACCGGCACTGCAGAGGCTGCCCGCAGCCTCACAGCCCAGCGCTCAACCGCTGCGCCACCAGGGGAGGCCCTGGACTGCAATTTTTAAGTCAGAAGCACTAAACCTAATATGTTGCCCAACCAAGTCAAATTTGTGCATTTGAAATTATCTATAAATATACATATCCAATACATTTGAACTAAGGGATCCTAAAATCAATAATAAGTTATTAGAGTTTGGCATTAAATGCATTTAACTTTAGTAGTGCTGTAAACCTGTTTTTTTTTCCTGAACCCCCAAAAACAAACATACAAAGAATGAAAAAAAAAAGTGAATAGATCTAAGTGGATATTTCTGCAGCAGAGCTAACTGCTGATAAGAGGAAAGTAAAAACTTTTTTCTAAACTGATGTTTTTGCCATGATGGGTGTCGCTGGGTTATTAAAAAGCTGCTTTAGCTTGACTTCGCTCAAGAAGGGTGCTAGATGAGCACTGTGTGCATAGCCTGGAAGTGATCCCAAGAAGCAATGGTGAAAATGCAAAAAAAAAAAAAAAAAAAAAAAGTAAAACTGGGAAATATAAATAAATAAATAAATATTGGGAAAAAAATAAGTAAAACTGGGAAGGAGGGAAAGCTGATACTCTCAAGGTGCATTACTATGAGCAAGAGAAGTGATTCCGGGCCTCCCTGGTGGCGCAGCGGTTGAGCTCTGGGTTGTGAAGCTGCCCGCAGCCTCTGCAGCACCGGTTCGATCCCCAGCTGCTCCCCGGCCACCGGAGGAGGGTCCCACATGGTGCGCAGACCTCTCCTGCCGCCCGCTGCTCCCCTCAGCAGTGTACTTTGGTTCTTCTGCCTGTTCTGCTCCCCGCTCTGGCTCTGGTGAATTCTCTCACCCTCCCACGCTTCTGACTGTACCCAATGCTTGTATAAATAAATAAAAATAAATTAAAAAAAAAGAGAGAAGTGATTCCCCCAGAACCTCTAGGGAATTGTACAGAGTGCTCCCAGAATTGCCACCCAAACATGGTGCCAGAATTACCTCTTCATTAGTTTTCACCCCTCAAAGTTGAATTCCACCAAGTTTCCATCATATCCTTGCTGTTGTAAAACATAGTATGAAAAGTCACAGTGTGCATGGAACTGGCCACAAATAAGAAATTAAACTTTTCATAATAATTCTGCCACCATATATCAAACCTCCATGTACTAAAATGTAAGTGAAATAGAGTTTGACATTTCTTTTGTATGCAGAACTGTATGTGAGAGAAAGGTAATGTGTGTTATTGGCATTCTTTCATTCTGCAGATGAATTTTAATTTGATTATAAATTCCTCCTTTTCAGATAGTAGGTTATTCTAAATGGGTTTACCTTGCTTGGTTTCTATTAAGTGTTAATTTAACATTGCTAATTGCAATTATACTTTGGTTTGCTTGGTGTTCTTTTATAAGCTTCAGTGCAACATAGCTTGTCACATATCAAGGCCATCAAGTCCTATTAAAAGGGTAAATTATATAATACAATGTTTCAGTACGTGTTATTTATGCATACAAGAACTGGGGTATAGGCCAGAGGTGCAGGGGGTGAGAGGATTCACCAGCGACAGAGCGGGGAGCAGAACAGGCAGATTGACTGAAATACACTGCTGAGGGGAGCAGCGGGTGAATCAGGAGAGGTCTGCTGCACCATATGGGTAGCTCCCTGGCTGGGGATCGAACTCATGCTGCAGTGGCTGCAGACAGCTTCATAGTGTTGTGTCTCAACACCTTTTGTCACCAGGGAGGCCCCAACCACCATAGTCTATTAACTCTCCTCTTTGTTCTCCACCCCGACCCTCCTCCCTGGTAGCCTCAATTCTGTTGTTAGATTTCAAGGGTTTCTTTTGTTGTAGTTTTGTCTGTTCTTTTGTTTTGCGTCTTTATATTCCACATATGAGTGAGATCATCTTGTGTTTTACTTTCTCCTTCTGATTTAGTTTGCTTGTATCATGCCCTCTGGTTCCATCCTTCTTGTTGCAAATGCCAAAATTTCATCTTTTTTATAGTCAAGTAGTATTCCATTGTGTATATATACCCCATCATCTTAATCCACTTATCTGTTGTTGGCACTTTGGTTGTTTCTGTAACTTGGCTGTTGTTAATGGTGATGCAATGAACATAGGAGAGCATATATCCCTTTGACTTAGTGTTTTTGCTTACTTCAGGTAGACACAAGTGGAATTGTTGGATCATATGGTACATCTATTTTTTACATTTTGAGGAACTCCCATGCTATTTTCCATAGGGGCTGTACCAATTTCTGTTCCCACCAACAGTGTAAGAGGGTTCCATTTTTTCCACACCTCACCAACATTTTGTTTCTGGGTTCTTTTTTTAGATGGGCCATTCTCACAAGTGTGAGATGGTATCTCATTGCTCATTCCCAGAGTGTCTGATTTAATTAGTGTGAGGTATTGCCCAGGCAGAGAGAATTTTAAAAACCTCCCAGGTAATTCTAACAAACAGCTAGTTTGAGAACATTGCTCTTAAAAGTAAAACTGAACATCGTAGTTGATACGTAATAATAATAAACATAAGTAGCAGTAATAATATTTTCGGAGTGATAGTGTTTTCAGTAAACAAACATGAGGGCTGTAATAAATGAAAATGGTTTGTCCTATTATCTTAACACTGATCAGTTAATCAGATTAGCAGCATAAGGGGATGAAACAGAAGTGGTGATAGAGAAGGGGAAAGACATGAAACATAGGGTGAGGCATAGTAGGCCATATCATGGAAAGTACCAGCGTCTGCAATAGCAATGGTTCAGTATATAAACTAGTGTGATGATGCAAAGGATCAGCATCAAATTCACTTTGGGGAAATTGAAACCTCAGAAACCAAATGGTTCTCTTGTGCTTCCCTACCCTGTTAAGGTTTTTGAGATACCCGCATGATGTCTAAGGAATTTAGAAGAAGAAATGGGAACAACCAGTTACTATCACCACCTTAGCTCATATCCTGATAACCTCGATTGTTTTATAGCAGTGATCTCCTGGCTAGCTGCTCATCATCTCACCCCCCCCCCCATTCATCTTCCAAATGCTGCCAGGGTGATATTTCTAGAAGCAGAATTTTGATCCCATCATCCCATTGCTTAAAAAACACTCTGGGGCCTCCCCTGTGGCGCAGCGGTTGAGTGTTGGGTTGCGAAGCTGCCCGCAGTCTCTGCAGTGCCAGTTTGATCCCCAACTGCCGGCGAAGGTCCCACATGGCGCGCAGACCTCTCCTGTCTCGCCCGCTGCTCCCTCAGCAGTGTACTGCTTCGGTCTGCCTGTTCTGCTCTCCGCTCTGGCTCTGGTGAATCCTCTCACCCTCTCGCACTTCTGACTGTACCCCGGTGCTTGTATAAATGAATAAATAAATCTTTAAAAAAAAAAAAACTCTGAATACATCCCATTACATGAAATATCACCTCCTTAGCATAAGGGGTCAGAGAGAGAGCTGAGATTTATTGATCACCAGATGCTCTCTTGTTCTTCAAATCTATGAGCTAGCTGTTAGCGATCCCAGTCTACAGAAGAAGAAACTAATGTTCTTTTTCAGGAGAGAATACTTAATGGCAGAAGCAAAATTAGAGTCTTGATCTACCTATATCTGTACTACCTTCCAAGCATGATATATAAGATCCTTCATAATCTAACATCTTTTCTGAATTTATCTCCGGACTACCCCCTCCCCTATTATAGTCACATGGTTGTTACACATCCCCTCATACACATCATGCTTCTTGCTATTCCTTTAAAAATTAGTTTCCTTTTATACCTCTATACTTTGAATTGTATTTGTTTCTAGAATGTTCTCCTTTAAAAAAATATTTAAATTCTTACATAGACTTTAAAATTCAAATTCAGTGTCATTTCCTACACGAAGCATTCCCAAAACTTCCTAAATAGTTTGTCTCTCCTCACTGTAATCATAGTACTTTCCATGTATCCTATTAGTTTTGACATATTGTCTGTGATTGTATGTTGTTTATTTCCCTATTATAAAATAAGGTTCTTTAGAACACAGATCATGTCTTATTTTCATCACCAGTATCTTATTCATCTTGGGTTCTTTATCAGTCAGTTTGGGCTAAGTTATGCTATATAACAAATACTGGGCCTCTCTGGTGGCCTAGGGGTTAAGTCTCAGCACTATCACCACTGTGGCCAGGGAGCTAACCCACATATGGTACAGCAGACCTCTCCTGTCTTGCCTGCTGCTCCACTCAGCAGTGTATTTCAGTAAATCTGCCTGTACTGTTCCCCACTCTGTCTCACCACCATCCCCCCACACCTCTGGCCTACACCCCAGTCCTACACAAAAATAAATACCCCCCAAAAAACCTTTAGTGACCTAGAACCACAAAGTTATGTTTCTTCCCTCTCTATTCATTACACAGTAAAGTCATATTTCATACAAAGTGGCATTGTATTTATTTTAAATATGAAAGCATCAAAATATTAATAAACTCCTACTATAAGCTTAGAATTTGAAATATAATTTGAATATTTCTTATATTTACATATTCACCCCCAAATCACAAAATTTCAAAACTGGAGTGCCAAATGAATTGAAAACTGTTCTATTGCCAAATAGCAGCACCATTTTAGCTGGTATGTGGAGATACTATCATCTTTCATTAAGACTAGTCTTTAGTCTTTGAGGTATCAAGAACATATTTATTATATACAATTTCATCTATTGTAAGCAAACAATGCAAGTTCCAACCTCACCCACCAGTCTTTACGATGAACACATAATTCTCAATTTCGATCCTGATAGGACCACTAAAATATTTCTTTTTTTTAAGATTTATTTATTTATTTATACAAGAAGTGGGGTACAGGCCAGATTCGCAGGAGGGTGAGAGGATTCACCAGAGACAGAGCGGGGAACAGAACAGGCAGACTGATGAAATACACTGCTGAGGGGAGCAGCTGGCGCAACAGGAGAGGTCTGCCGCGCCATGTGGGACCCTTGCCCACCTGCTAGGATCGAACTAGTGCTGCAGAGGCTGTGGACAGCTTCACAGCGCTGTGCTCAACTGCCTGCGCCACCAGGGGAGGCCCTAAACTATTTCTTCAGAGACTTTCTGTAAGTCCAATAGCCTCTTCTCATTCATATAAGGAATGTAAATGTCTAGAATCAGTTTTGAAAATTAGATGGGTCACAGCATCATCAGTATCAAAAATCAAGCTCTAGGGCCTCCCCTGGTGGCGCAGTGGTTGAGCACTGGGCTGTGAAGCTGCCTGCAGCCTCTGCAGCACCATTTCGATCCCCAGCCACTGGCGAGGGTCCCACATGGCGCGACAGACCTCTCCTGCCATGCCCGCTGCTCCCCTCAGCAGTGTATTTCGTCAGTCTGCCTGTTCTGTTCCCCGCTCTGGCTCTGGTGAATTCTCTCACCCTCCTGCGCTTCTGACTGTATCCAGTGCTTGTATAAATAAATAAATAAATCTTTAAAAAAAAATCAAGCTCTATAGCATTCTCCTGGTTAATATAAAAGAGCAGTGAGGGGCCTCCCTCATAGTGCAGGCAGTTGAGTGCAGTGCTATGCTATGAAGCTGTTCGCAGCCTCTGCAGTGTGAGTTCGATCCCGGCCGGCTGGGGAGATACCCACATGGTGTGGCAGACCTCTCCTGTCTCTCCCACTGCTCCCCTCAGCAGTGTGTTTTGGTCAGTCTGCCTGTTCTGTTCCCCGCTCTGTCTCTGGTGAGTATTCTCGCCCTCCCACACATCTGGCCCGTACCTCGGTCCTTGTATAAAGAAAGAAAAAAAAAGAATAAAAGAACAAAATAAGGTCCTAATTCTATTTTCCATTATCCAGTCAATTAACAAATATATGGGCCATGAAACTATTTCCTGCTTTGTCAATATTCACCAAGTAGAAACTTTGTGCTAGCAGGTTACATTCTGCTGAGTAATTTACTAAAATAATAACGAAAAGAATTTTCCTTTTATATTGAACATGTTAGTATCATAGACACACTCATGCCTAAATCTGCTACTATGATTATTATGTGATGACGTAGGTCTGCCTAACTGCCAAGAATCCCATGCACATCCTCACACGCCATGTCACTCCTGCAGATAGTGTGATGCTCCTTTGAAACATAAACTGATGATGTACAATTATTTTGAAGAGAAGTTAGACAAAGTTTTTTTTCATTTAAATATGAGTAGTAACTCAAATAAGAGAATTAAGATATGTTTTATACATACGTACGTTATTTAAATCTCTACTAAAATCACTGAGACACGATGCAGTTGCAGATGTTTGAAAAATTCACTGTTACCAAGTGTAATTTTCAGTGTGTCCTGCATGCTAATTTTTCTTTTTTTGCATTTTTGAACCGTGACAGTGTATTCATGCCACAGATTTTTACTGAGCACATAGTATATTCCTAGTACTGTGCTAAGCACTTTCTGTGGATTATTTCCTTCAATAGTATGGGTCTCAGAAAATACTTTATTTCAATGTAATATTTAAGTCAGTATTGCAGTGTATTTGACAGGAGAATGGAGAGACTTTCAGGGGGAAGGCACAGTTGGGCCATAGCCCAAGGTGGGACACATCTTGGTATATTCAAGGACTCTACAAACTTGACAGGTTAACAAGTGGGGCAAGTCGATAGTGCCATCATCATTTAGCACGATGCTAACCTAATCCACATTTTCTGTAGCTAATATGAGTGTCCATTTATATTACTTAAAAGAAGCTCCACATTCTCTTTCCATACATTTACAGGATGGAAGAATATTTTATAGTGAATATTCTGCAACAAACTAGCTCAGAGAGCAGAATTATAGAATGGGTCACATCTTTTACATGTCTACCAATCAGACAGGAGCACATTCTTTAGGCATGTGGTGTTTTTGTCCCTGGTGATTCTTTCTGTGCTTTAACTTGATACTAATATGGTAGCTAGAGGGTTTCTATATGTTGGCAATAGTCCCACATACATTTTGAAAGACAATAAATCCAATCTAAGTAGATTTCTGTCTGTGGAAGTACTCTACTGTCACAATGTTATTTGACACAATTTAAAATTCTCATTAACTTCATGAGATGTGTACTAAGAAAGCAGTCAAGTAGTGCCTTGTACTTAAACACAGCATTTGGTACTTCCTCGCTTCTTCCCTGGTGATTATTGATTATCTATCAAGATCTGGCCTCATGTGACTTCCTCACTTCTGAAATACATATTCCCTTTCACTTTTAACTTGTTTTAAAAAAAGTTTTGGAATGTTTAAATCCTTTTAATCTTTCTCCCATGTGTTACAAAAGCCCTAGTTGGGTAAGATTAGGTGTGTCTGTGACACTCAGTCTTATTCAATCCAAAGTATTGGTACCTTGAACAACATAGAAGTTCATTTCTATCTCTTTTATAATTAATCTGGGAATGGAATCCTCATGGTTGGCAAGGCCTTGGTCATCAAGGACCTATCATGGACATTCTTCATCTTTCTTCTCCACCATTGCTATTAGCCTATTGCCATATAATCAAGATGACTGCTGTAGCTCCAGCTATCAAATCTATGTTCCAGCCATCAGGAAGATAGATGAGACAAGGGATGGATGATAAAATGTCCTTTCGAACATGTCTACTAAGAAGTTACCATGCCAACATGTTCTTTACATATCATTGACCTGAACATAGTCACAAAACCACAGCTTGCTGGAGGAAAGCCTGGGAAAAGTAGTCTGAGGCTCTGCTAACAATCAGGGGACCTATTACTAGAAAAGAAGGAAAAAATGGATTTTGGAGTAGGCAGCCATCTCTGTGCCAAAATATAAAAATAAACACACTATTATATCTGACATGTGAGATGATATATACCTTTTCTGAATTCTAACTATAATCTCCCCTCCCCTGCCTTGGCCACCGGCCACCCAGCCTGCAGCACTTACCACAAATGCTCACGCTTCTCTATGATTTTATAAATTGTAGTTCATCTAGAGAAGTATGAGTTATATGTTTTCTATATTTTGAAATAAGTGCTTTTTACCTGTGGTTCTTATTCTAAGCATGAAAAATAAAAGTAATTCTCGTTTAGATCTAACAATTCACAATCTATCAGAAATGTTATTGAAGAGCTTAACTCTATTAAGATAAAATTCATATAAAACAAAAGTAGCCATTAAGTGTACAATTCAGTGCTTTTTAGTATATTTATAATGCTGTGCAACTATCACCACTCTCTAATTCCACAATATTTTCATCACCTCAAACAAAACTCCTGTACCAATTAAATAATCACTTTAAATTTCTCCCTCACACCCAACCATAGGAACCACTAACCTGTTTTCTATCTCTATGGAATTGTCTATACTGCACATTTCATTAAATGGAATCATATAATATGTGGTCTTTTGTGTCTGGCTTATTTCAATTAACATGTTTTCAAGTTTCATCCATGTTGTAGGATGTGTCTTATTCCCTTTATGGCAAATAATATTGTGTGAGTGTACCACATACTATTTATACATCATTTTGTGGATATGGGTCTTTTGTGCTTTTTAGGTATTATGAATAATGTTACTATAATCGTTCAGGTGAAAACTTTTGTTTTGGTGTATATTTTCATTTTTCTTGGGTATATACTTAGGAGTGGAATTGTTAAGTTACATGATAATTCTATATTTAACTTTTTTAAGGATTACCAAACTGATTTCCACAGTGTTTGGACCATTTTGCATTCCCACCAGCAATTTATGAGGGTTGCAAATTCCCCATATCCCCATCAATATTTCTTATTTTCTGTTTTTAAATGATAACATCCTATGAGGTGTGAAGTGATATGCAATGTGTGGTTTTAATTTGCATTTTACTAATGATTAATGATGTTGAGCATTTTATCATCTGGTTGTTGACCTTTTGTGTATCTTTTATGAAGAAAAGTCTATTTGAGTCTTTCTAATTTTAATTGGACTGTTTGTGGTTTTGTTGAACAGTGAGAGCTCTTTATATATTCTGCATATTAATTGCTTATCAGATACATGATTTGCAAAAATTTTCTCCTATTCAATGGGCTATCTTTTCACTTTCTTGTTAGGTGTTTGTCAAGTTTGTAATTTTGATGGAGCTCAACTTATTTTTCCTTTTGTTGTTTGTGCTTTTGTTGTCATATTTAAGAAACTACTACGTAATCCATAATCACAAAACTTTACATCTATATAAAAATTATAGTTTTAATTCTTACATTTAGCTGTTTAATTCATTCCGAATTAATGTTTGTATATGGTATGAGATGGGGTACAAATTCATTTTGTTTTTTTTGCATGGGGATATCCAGTTTGCCCAACATTATTTCTTGAAAAGGCTAGTCTGTCTCTATTAAACTGGTTAGTGTTCCTGAGCTGACATCAGTAGAAGCCAGGATTAACTAGGGATTGGGTGGTGTTAATGAGTCAAGGACAATTTAGAAACCGGATATCTCCAGTAACAGATAAGAATTATAGCGTATCCCTGGAAGCATCATCAGTAAGAAAGCAGTAAACTACTCAAATCCGTGGCAAGGGGTTGGGGGAGTGCTTGTTATAGCATTTAAAATCTTCTGCATGGCCTTGGGTGAACCAGTGCTTCCTGTTAATTTTACAACTACTGTTGTCTGTATCTGTTCTCCCAGCATGCTTAACAGAACTTTTTTCTGTTTTAGTCTGAGTAGTTTTTTTGGTCTCAGACAGATTTTTACTATTTCAGTGTATCTATTCCAACCATCTGTTGAATATCATATATAATTAAGAGCTTTTTAAGTTTTTTTTTTAAAGATTTATTTATTTATACATGAACCAGCATACAGGACAAGTATGCGGGGAGTGAGAGGATTCACCAGAGACAGAGCGGGGAACAGAACAGGCAGACTGCCTGAAATACACTGCTGGGGGGAGCAGGGGGTGAGACAGGAGAGGTCTGCTGTGCCATGTGGGTAGCTCCCTGGCCGTCCGGGGATCGAACTCGTGCTGCAGAAGCTGCGGATTGCTTCATAGTGCCGTGCTTTTACCCCTTGCGTCACCATGGAGGCCCCGAGATTTTTTAGTTTTAAAACCATTAAGTCTTCAAAGGTTCTCTTTAGTACAAAAGCAAAATGACAAAGTAATTTCTATTCTTTTGGTTAAATTTAAATTATCTTTTAAAATTTGACTGGGAAGTAAGTCTCTAGCATCTTCTTTTCTATGTCTTGATGATTGCCTCTTAAAACACCTAAATTAGGAGGGTTAATAAAATTTTGCCTTCAGCAGGTATGCCATGATTTTTAAAATCCTTCATGCTAGCAAAGAGCCAGTTTCATACAAAGCTCAGTCAGAAATAAATTTGTCCTGGGTATCTGCAAACTCCTTAAAGACAAGGGTCTTGTTTTATTTACATTTGTACCCCTTTAGCTTAACAGTAGGTCTTGTATATATGAGTTTCAGTAAATAGTTGTTGGATTGAATCCTATTTGAAAAGCACTTTGAGAGCACTATATAAAAGATTGAGTATTTTATAAGATGAGAGAGAAAGGTTGATCTTAACTGTACCTATGACTATGTATGTCATTTTAATGCTTCCCCAAATGCTAGGGAGTAATCAATCTTGAGAGACAAAACTATGCTCCTTTTTTCCCCAAAGGAAAAGTGAGTTTCCACATAGATTTGGTAAAATAATGTCCTATCTTTTATTGAATACCTCAAAATCATGTTCTAGTCATGTTTTATTTTTCTGCCTACCTATCTAAAACTGATTAAATATAGATCTACCAAAATGTGGAAGTATAATAATGGCATCCATATTTATCAGTATATTAAAAATTATACTTATAATAATTATGTCCAACCTATAACTTAGTACTTATTTTGGAAACATAAAATTTTCTCTAACACAATAGTCTGTTGGTAATAATGATAACCTTCAGTATTTTTTTCCCTCTTAAGAAGTCATGTCTAGGGCCTCCCCTGGTGGCGCAGGCCGTTGAGCGCCGCGCTGTGAAGCTGTCCGCAGCCTCTGCAGCGCGGGTTTAATCCCGACCTGCTGGCGAGGGTCCTACATGGCGCACAGACCTCTCCTGTCGCGCCCCCTGCTCCCCTCAAGTTGCCTGTTCTGCTCCCCACTCTGTCTCTGGTGAATCCTCTCACCCTCCCACGCATCTGGCCTGTACCCCGGTTCTTATGTAAATAAATAAATAAATCTTTTTAAAAAAAGATGTCATGTCTACATCCGATAATAGTTGTATTTGTTTTCTGTCATTTAAAAAAATCCTTTTTTCCTCAAATCTGCTTGTTTAAACAGTGGGAAAAGCTTTTGTTTTTATTTTGACCTACTTTGAACAGCACAGTCATATTATGATTTATGCGTATATACGTCTATCTACACCTATAAATGTATGTGTATGCATACAAATTCACACACCCAGGGGTGGGTCCAATAAGAGAGGAATATACAAAGAGTTATGAGAGTTAAGATAATTTAGAGACCTCTGTGGTGGTGATAACACTGGGCATGATTGAATGGAGGCTGGACATGAGGTTGGTATTCAAGAAGCAACAAAGATTTCTAAGGAAGGGGATAATGTGAATAATACATGGGATGAGAAAATCCTCTGGGAATTTCAAATTTTCCAGTTTCGTGTGGGTGTGGTGTGGGCTTTAAAGTTAATTTAGATCATGTATAATGGAAGGCCATGTTAATTTGTATTCCACTCAAAGTGGATTCACAGACAAGAACTTAGGTGTGTATAGGTTGTTTATTTGAGAATTACTCTCAAGAAGAAATGAGACAGTGCAGGGAAAAAAGTCCTCCCCCAAAAAGAGTTTATTGATGAGTAAGTTATCTCTGTGGTGTCCAGTCCCTATAGAGAATACCCTGGGAAACCATATGAAACAGTGCAGAACTATTCCACTGGAGAAGGAGAAAGCTGGGGTATTTATCTTTGAAGCCTTATTCCCTGTTAGTTGTGAGCTGCAGAATAAGGGTTAGTACACCACCGCACTTCTGGGTTGCATCTGCAGGCAGCTAGTCCTAGGTTATTGGGGAAATCTCTTCAACAGAGAAGAAACATAGGTGCTCTTGAGATGAACTTTAACAACAGGTTGCGAACTGTTCCCACCTGTATCTTCAGGTGAACTCGAGCAAGGTGAGAGTTCATGGGAAGAGACAGTGACAGAGTCTACTACAAAGGCCTCGAATGTCAAGCTGAGGATTTTTCAAGTGATGATGAAACTTGAGGCTGGCTGAGAAATTGTGTAATATTAACACAAATGTGTCAGGAAGATGATTCTAGAATCCCAAGGAGGATAAGTACCAGAGGCCAGGGCAATTAGATGTGTAGTGGTTAATTGGGTTTTGAATTATTTGTGGCATACAGAGCGGGTCACAGCAAGAATGGAGAGAAGAAATATTCTGAACAAAGTTTCAAGAAAATATGTCAAAATGAGCGCTTCCTGGGTCATGGAGTAGGAAGGGGACTGAGAAGTAATAACAAGTTAGGAACTCTCTTTTAAAAGTAGATGACTTTTTCTGAGCAAGTTATTTGAAGATTCATAGAAAGTCAGAGAATATGCAGTTGAGGGGGAAGCAGACAAATGATGAAATGAGTTTTTATCCAGGCAATCCAGAATTATGGGGATATTAAGACCTTTCTGATTCCCTCCAGTCTCATTTCCACCTCTGGGAAAGATTCTGATTTGGGTCATCGTTCTCAATGTTGCTACCCAGTAGAATTATCTAAGGAGACTTGTAAAAATCCTGATGTCCAGGTCTCTCTCTAGGCCAATTAAATCAGACTCTCCAGGAGTGACATCCAGGCTTCAGTGGTTTTTAAAGCTCCCTGAGTGATTTCAATGTGCAGCCATGATTGAGAACCACTGAGTTATAGTCATAAAGTATTTAATAAGTTCTACTTTAATATTCAGCATTAAGTCACCAGCTCTAATTATAGTTTTGACCAGGTAACTAGGTCTCTGCTTCTCTTCAGGAAACAATTATAGTTCTTACTCAACCACTGTGATAACTGCATCCTGCTGCCCTGATAACATTCCCAGATCCCACATCCTCTATTTTTGCCAAACTTCCCAACCTTGACCAATGTCTGAACCTTTGTCCGACGGTCAAAGCTTTGTTGGCAGACATTTCAAATGCCAATAGCCTGCCAGTCTGAATGTTTTCTCATAGTTCCAAAACCCATCCCTAGCCAAAGGAAGTCTAATTAAGCCCAATCCTGTTAAGATTTCACCCAAAGTAAGTTTTGTTTCTTCTGATTTGTTTTCTATGACAAAATAAGAATCCATTATATTTCCAGTTTCTGGAAAAGTTGAATAAAGCTTGAGTTTAGGTTTTTTAAAATGTGAAATTAGAATGTGTGGAACACTTACTATCAAGAAACTGAAGAAGTTAACAAAGGACCATTTCTTCAGGCCTGCCCCTTGACTTAGAAGGTCACTACAATCTCTACAAGATTGTTTATATCATCCAGCTTGAAAACAATAAAAAACAATCAAACGATGATCTCTTCTTTTTTTAAGATTTATCTATTTATACAAGAATTGAGGGTGAGGGGATTCACCAGAGACAGAGCGGGGAACAGAACAGGCAGACTGACTGAAATACACTGCTGAGGGGAGCAGCGGGCGAGACAGGAGCGGTCTGATGTGCCATGTGGGATTCTTGCCGGCTGGCCGGGATCGAACCCGCGCTGCAGAGGCTGTGGACAGCTTCACAGTGTGGTGCCCAACTGCCTGCGCCACTAGGGAAGCCCCAAATGATCTCTTCTTTGACCCTAAATTTTCCTTAAAGCAATATTACCCTCACTCCTTCCTTTCACTACAAAAGTATTTAAAGAGTAATCTGCACTCAGTGGAATTTCTTTCCTTAACTTACAATCTGACTTATGACAACTCTTCTTTAATGAAGCTGCTATTGCAGAGATTGCTAAAACTAAATTATTGTTTTATCAATTGTCTGACTTGTCCTCCCTACAGCATTCAACGGTTTGACTTTTCTCCCTTTGGAGTCGCTTCTTCACTGTATGGAGTGACATCATTCTCCCGCCTCTCTGGCCGTACGGTATCAGCATCCTTTATCAACTTAAGTCCTGCCACTCTTGCCTTAAGCATGATTTTCCGCTACAGTCCCAACCTTCACACTCTTCTGAACTTCATCTATTCTCTGTAAATTAATTCTTAAATGTTGTTGGTTCTATGATCGTTCTATTCAACGCAAATATGGTGTGTAAATTCCAGACCTCTATTTTTAACCTCTCTTGGCAATGTACCATAAACACTTCAAATTCAACCTATTATCTTTCTAGCCATTTCCACCTGGCTACTACCTCTACCACCTTGCTGATCATGCATGGGAAAAGCTCTCTAATGCTGCCCTAGTGGGATATCCAATGGACAGTCCCTCCTTATGAAATAGTGTTGAAAAGTGGGGTTTGATCAGAAGGGAAAATTCAGAGTTTCCAGTAGTGCATGAGGATAGCTCTGAGTGCTCAGTCTCAGTTTGTGACTATTCTGGAGGCAATTAAAGGTACATGGAGAGGGCCTCGCTGGTGGTGCAGGCGGTTAAGCACCGCACTGTGAAGCTGTCCACAGCCTCTGCAGCGTGGGTTCAATCCTGGCCGGCCAGCGAGAATCCCACATGGCACGGAAGACCTCTCCTGTCTCGCCTACTGCTCCCCTCAGCAGTGTATTTCAGTCAGTCTGCCTGTTCTCTTCCCCACTCTGTCTCTGGTGAATCCTCTCACCCTCCTGCACATCTGACCTGTACCCCGGTTCTTGTATAAATAAATAAATAAATCTTTAAAAAAAAAAAAAGGTGCATGGTGAGAGGGAGAGCAAGGATGTATGATCCCATGAGTGGTTAGTGAAAGAATGGGACAGAGGTGGAAACTGTGATCCAATTGCTGAAGAAAGTTAAGATAGTGTGATAGAAAGAGAAGTTTCTATCACAGAATGCAGTCTCTGGATTTCTACTGTTTACCAGCTGTGCAACCCTGAACCAATGGTGCTGGGCAAGTTATTTGACCTAGTCAAGCCTAAATGCCATCATCTGTAGGACAGAGATAATAGTATTTAGCTCAGAGGTTATTAATAGAATGAGAAGAGATAATACAAAGTACTTGACTCGTGGTGGCTAAAATATAGTAAGTCCTCAGTAACTGTTAACTGAAAAACCAAAAACATAGACTTTGGCAGTGGGGACAAGGGAACAACAATGTGAGAGTTGATTTGATTTTCAAAAAATGAAAAGTGAGAGTAGGTATTTAAATTCATTCTATTCACTGAGTCCAAATTTGTTCCAGGTTGCTGAAAAAAAATCTATCAATGTGATCGTGAAACTATTTACTAGAAATAGTAAAGGTTTTACTAGAAATAGTAAAGGTGTCTAGTAAAGGTTACTAGAAATAGAAATAAATTACCTTTACTAGAAATAGTTTCTAGTATACTAGTTTACTAGAAATAGTTTCTAGAAAACAAATCCCAAGCAAGTGCTCAGTGCTACTACTTGATAGAGACATGCAACCTCTAGAGTCATGAATGAGCCCAGGGAGTTGTTAGAAAGTGAAAGGAAAGGCAAAGAAACTTGTACCTAGTTGGCCACAGCTTTGTGATAAGATACCTGCTTCATCTTGCCAGATGACTTGACAGCAGTACTGCCCTTAGGCTCAGTCAACATGAGATGCCTGTCTTCATTCAGTAGTTCCAGTAGTTCTGGCGCAGCCTAGTTATGGCCTGTAAATACCTGTTTTCATGACTAATGCCATCCAGGCCCCAGGGAAATGTCTTTCAGGATCTCGTGCTTTATGTTCTCTTGATATCATTATGGGCATCCCGCTGCCATCATTGGAGAAGGAGTTGAGTCCCACTTCAGATGGCATGGGAGAGTTGAATGGAGGAAGCACTTAAACAAGAGTTAAAAAAAAGCAATGTATTTATCGTATATGTTCCTTCATCTGAATGAAATGGATCCTTGTAGTACAAAATATCATTCCCCAATGATTATTGTACTATTCTACATTTCTATGTTTATTCCAACTATGGATCTTTTGATGCTCACAAATTAGCACGTGGGCCCAGGGGAACATTTTCCAATATAAATCAAGAGCTTTTTGGTGCGTGGTCATCCTAAATGGAGATGTGCTTTAAGTGTAAAATAGGCATTGGATTTAGAACATTTAGTATGAAAGTTAAATAGCTCATTAATATTTTATATTGGTTACATGTCAAAAATTATAATATTTTTGATCATTGGTTTTTAAATATATTGAAAGTCTATTTTGAAATTTTTAGCACCCAATTTAATATTTTTGGTGTTTTCTAGTTTTACTGAGGTATGATTGCAAAATAAATATTGCATATGTGTTTTTTACTTTTTAGCTCTGTGTTTCAGCAGTATAGGATTTCCCTGATATTTTGATATAAGTATATCTTATGTAATGATTACCACAATCAAGCTAGTTACCATTGTTGGACTTAAGATCTACTCTCTCAGCAAATTTCAAGTGTGCAATATATTATTATTAACTGTACTTACCAGGTGTACATTAGAACTGTAGTGCTTTATAACTGAGTTTGTACCCTTTGGTGATATAGTGGATTTAAAGAAATCACATTATTAAAGTTAAATTCACCTGTTTCATTTACCTTTTTAAGGTAGCTACAGAACATTGAAATCACAAGTGTGCCTTATATTTCTATTGGACACCGCTGATATACTCGATTCTGTCCACAGAACACACTTGACATGAAAATCTTGATTATAAAACAAAGTGATTTTACTGAAATGAAAACAAACAAAATAATTTTTCAATGAATAGGTGATAGCGTGAAATAGGTATTTGTCCTATTACTTATTCAAACATCAACAGCCCATCCACAGAAGACTTAGATATGCACAATAAAAGTAAAGTTGGGAGAGGGGAAAGGCTGAGAAGAAGGAGAGAGCTCAAAGGATTATGGTGAAGGACTAGGGGTGCTTTGGTGCTGGGAGAGCTGCGGTGACCACAGCTGAGGGGGGACATCCTATAGCGGCAAATTATTAACAAGGATGAGAAACAATCGTACTTTATTTAAAAGATAAATAAATGAAATTGATCATATTGGATATTTTGTGGGCTTTTAGTCACAAAAAGACAATAGCTTTACAGAATTTGTTTTGGTCCTTATGACATGTAACAGTAGAGTCATATATTTGTCCAGGCAGGATGATGGAAAATATACAACATCTCTTGTTTCTCTGGAAATGGCAATATCTATGTTTTCATTCTAATACTTCCCAGGAGTCTAAGTGTCCTTTATGCCAGAACATCTGTGCTACAGACTCCCCAGGGAGCGTCCTCAGTGCTACTCAGACCTCCTCATACTAGTTTAAGATGAAGACATAAATGAATATTTTACTGAAGGGTGGGCCTGCTCTCACAGATTGAGGAGCCTGGAATGAAGTGTGAGAACAGCAGAGAGAGGTGGTTTAGTTCATTTCATGTCACCATGTCAGGGAGTCAGACACAGTTGCTATTTTCTAATATGTGATGGATTTCGAAATGATACTTTTCCTGAATTTCTGTAAATTCCAAAGAACAGGGGAGAAAGAGTCTCTGCCGTTGTCTGACTTGGTTTCCCTAGAACCTCCCCAACCTTCAAATTGTACTCCTTTTTTTTTAATAGAGGCATGTTTTATTTATTTATTTGTTTGTTTGTTTGTTTGCTTGTTTATACATGCACTGGGTACAGTCAGAAGCGCGGGAGGGTGAGAGAATTCACCAGAGCCAGGGCGGGGAGCAGAGCAGGCGGAAGGACCGAAGTACACTGCTGAGGGGAGCAGCGGGCGGCAGGAGAGGTCTGCGCGCCATGTGGGACCCTCCACCAGTGGCCGGGGAGCAGCCGGAGATCGAACCAGCACCGCAGAGGCCGCGGGCAGCTTCGCAACCCAGCGCTCAACTGCTGCGCCACCGGGGAGACCCCAAATTGTACTCCTTTTAACTTCACCTCTGTCTTTCCATAATTGTCTCATCCTTTTTCTAGAATCCCTGAGAAATTTAACCCTTTTCCCTGAGGAAAGTGATGCATGCTCAGTCCTTTCTTGTCTCTTATACCTTCTCCAGTACCTCCCACTTTAGAGGTGTGTTTCTATTACATGTAATTGATGGAAGCAGGTACCCCCATAATCATCTCAGTTAAGCACCCACCAGTGAGAAATTCACCACTTACTAAAGAGGAAAACTTTCCTCACCAGAGAAAGCTCTAAACTTTCTTGGAGGACAAGGTCAAGTCTCTTAGGAGGAAACGCTTTTCTTTTTGTTACCCTGACCCTGTTTCTAGCTAAACAGCAATAGTGACAGGGCTTAGCAGCATTTGATCCCTCTAGAACTTGATTATATAACAAGCTTCATGACATTGACTGTGAGTGACTCTATCACAGTGATCTTGAGTGGGTGACAGCAGCCTCAAATGAATTCCTTCTGATTCCAAATTTGTACGTTGATTAAGGAGTCTGGAATGAAGTGTGAGAACAGCAGAGAGAGGTGGTTCAGTTCATTTCATGGCACCATGTGAGGGAGTCAGACACAGTTACAATTTTCTAATATGTGATGGATTTCCAAATGATACTTCCCTGAATTTCTGTAAATTCCAAAGAGCAGAATCAATCTTATTCAGTTTTGTATCCCTGGCACCTAGCACAATGCCTGGCATGTGGGAAATGATAAATAAAGGTTGGATAAGTGAATGAGTAAATGAAGAAAAATGACTATAATTCTGCTTGGTTAACAGTATAATTAGAGCCAAATAATCTATTATGCAAAAGTTAACTCAACATGTTGGGAAGTCTTATTAAAAATAGAAATAAGTAGTTATGATGAGCATTGTGATAATGTAAATTCCCCTGAAAGTCCTAATGACTAAGAAGTGGAGAAAATTTAGAGAAATTTTAAAATTGGCACCAATAATGCCTGCCTTATTTTTATGTCCAAAAAATTCTTAATATATTCTTCTCAAAAAAAGTGAATAAAGTCTTTGGAAACATAATAGCCACATATATTTTCTTTTACAGTTTTCACATTTTATGCCACCATATATTTTCTTGCTCATTTCTTTATCAAATGCACTTACTTTAATAGCATTTACAAATGATGTTGACATGTTAATATAAAAGAAATAAAAAATTCACAACAAATGTTATTACTTCTGCATTAGACTAGAGTCCAAAAAGGTAAGATAGAATGTATTTTCTTAAGAAGGTCCTAGAAAAGATTCATCCTCCTGTTTGTTTTGTTTAAAGCAAGTAGATCCAAATTAAATAAGTGAGTATTGTTTCCATTTGTACAAAAATAAATTTTGAATACATGAAAATTTGATCATGGTTCTGAACTACAAATGGATATTGTTAAGAATTCATTTTTGTTGGAGTTGGAAGTAGATTCCAAATTCCCTAGGACTTCACTAAGCACAGTTGAACCATATTTTTCATGGTTTCTTTATTCATGGAAAGCACACAAAGTCAAATTGTTGAAAAGTGGATGTGCTATTTCACAACCGATTATTAAATAGCAAGTCATTTTTCTTCTAGTTGTATAAAAATGATACAGAATTTAATCTTAGCAACATAATCTAAGTCATATTTCCTAAAACACACAGAAATCATTTCAATTCCTCTATGAGGATAATACTTGTTACTCAACACTCAAGTCAATCTATTCCAGAGGCATCTAATAATCAAATTTCATGAAAAGGATGAAAATTGGAGGTCCTTCATGCCTGCAAAGAATAAATGATGTTCAGTTTCACAAATTCATTCTGTCTGCCAAAGACCCACATTGTCTCTTGTCTACAAGATTATTTCAGATATCTTAAAGACCTACACTGGCTCTTAGCCAAAAGGCCAAGACGTGATTGAAGACCTCTTGTAATTTTAAGTTTTTCTTAGTATAAACACCTATGGTGGTTCCTTGTTACTTACCAGAGTTTTTACATTCCCAGAAATAAATGGAAAAATCACCCATCAAGAAATGTTCTGGTATATGACCAAAAACATCATGCAAGATGACTTCTTGTCTTGTCTGTATTGGAGAATTATGATTATCTTTTCACTCTGGATAGGAATCAATAGTTAACAAAATTTTCCTTTATTCTGTACATTGATAATTTGTATTTGGAGCCAACCAGGTCAGGATAGATAGATCCAGGCTTTATAGCACCTAAAACTTTAAAACTGTTGGAGTGGGGTGGGTTAAGACAGAGGTTACAAAAGTAATGCACAAAAATTGGAGTAAGGTCCAGAAGAGTTCCACAGTATGAGTTTCATTATCTCCAAGGTAAATCTACCCCACTTTCATAGGGTCTGGAGAAAGCCAACCTTTGTAGGTATGATATCACAACATGTACCCTTTTCAAGTTATTTTGTTATACTGGACTTTAACAGTGTTTTTGACTCCCTCAGTAACCCCCCTCTTCCTGAATGTTAGAGCAAATTAAAAAAAAAATACAAAGATATAGTCAAAATCATACCAGCAAATGAAAGTGGAATATAAAAAAATGCTCAATTAAAAAGAAGCAATGAAAGAAGATCAAAGGGACAAAAAATAAACAACTAGAGAGAACAAATGACAAAATGGTAGCTTTATATAAACAGTCACATTGCATTTAAATGTCCTAAATACATCAATTGAAAGAAATGATTAGAACAGATAAAAAAGAACATGACTCTATTCCACACTGTCTATGAGAAAGTCATTTCAAATATAGTATAGCTGGGTTAAAAATAAAGGTATGGGAAATGCTATACCATGCAAACATACATCAAAATAAAGCTAGAGAGACTATAATAATATTAGACAAAATAGATTTCAGAGCAAAGAAACTTCCCAGGAATAAAGAGGGACATGGCATATTGGAAAGACAAAAGAGTCTATCTGCCTAGAAGATATAACAATTCTAAATGTGTATGAGCCTAACATCAGATATTCAAAGAAAAACTGACAAAACAAAAAGGAGAAACCAACAACTTAGTAGCTAAGTTGGGGACTTCAACAGTCATCATTCTGTAATAGAAAGAACTAGTAGGTAGAAAATCAGCAAGGCTATGGAAGAACTAAAGAAAACTACTAACCTATTAGGTAGAATTGACATTTATTAATCCTCTTCCCATACCAGAAGTTCTACACGATTTTTACAAGTGCACATGGAAGATTCAACATGCTAGACCAGATCCTGGTAAATAAAACCTTACAAAATTTAAAAGAATGTAAATCATACAAAGTATGATCTCTGATCATATGAAATTAAACTAGAAGTCAATAACAGGAGAATAATAGACAAATCTCTAAAATTGAAAATTAAACAACACATCTTGCCATGAGTCAAAAGGAAGATTCAAAGAAAATTACAAAGTAATTTGACTTGAGCAAAACCAAAAATGCAGTATGTCAAAATTTGTCAAATGCAGCTTAGAGGAACATTTATAGCTTAAATGTTTGCATTAGAAAGAAGAAACGTCAATTTAGACAGGGAATTCTGCGCCCATCCAGACCTCACCGAAGCTGTTGTGTGGAACTGAGAAAGGGCTGTTCCCACAGTCAGAGGTGAGCTGAAGGCCCCCACAAGCCAGGCCCTGCCTGGCAGTGAGTCGGAGCCCAGAGAGGAATCCAGTGATTTGGAGCCCAGTGGGCGATCCAGCCACCACCAGGACAGTCTGTGGCACCTCATGACCCACCTCTAGAATTAAACAAATATAAATGGAGGAGATTTTCAGGGACAGCGACCATTAACTTATGCATAATACCACTGCCCTACTGGACTTCTGGCATAACAGTATTGGACTCGATTGGACCACCAGTTCCCCACATCACAAAAAGAGCACACCAAAGAGATGCTGGCCAGTACCAGTGACACAGTGTCCCAATGCATAGGACAAATTAGAAAACTAGCAGCAGGGAAAGGAAAACTTACAAGCAAACAAGCACGTCCCCAGGGTAAAGACACACCACAAAAAGACAATCAAATACCAGACTGCAACGCCAGTGACTTAGAGGAACTTATGAGTCTTCCCAACAGAGAATTTAAAGTTGCCATGATTGAAAAAAACTGAAAGAAGTTGAAAATGATATGGGAAAAATAATCAACAATCAGAAGAATGAAACTGAGTCCCTAAAGAGGGAAGTGAAAGAAATGCAGGAGATCAAAGGATTAATGGAGGAGCTGAAGACCTCTGGGGAAAGCAATGAAAGCAGAGTAGATGAAATGGAAGAACAAATAAGTACTCTCGAAGACACAGAAATAAGAAGAACCAAAACAGAAAAGGAAAGAGAAGTACGATGGAAAAAGAATGAAGAAAGACTTCGGGAACTATCTGGCTCCATGAGGAAAGGAAATACAAGAGTCATAGGAATCCCAGAAGGACAGGAGAGAGACATATAAACAGAGAAAAAGTTCAAGGAGATCATCGAAGAGAATTTCCCAAGCATGAAGAAGGAGCTAAAAATAGACATACAAGAAGCAAGAAGAACACCAAACTTCCATGATAGAAGAAAAAATACAGCAAGACTCATAACAGTTCCAGGAATCCAAGACAAGGAAAAAATAATGAAACTGACAAGAGGGAAGAAAAAGATAACATACAAAGGAAAACCAATCAGGCTGACATCAGACTTCTCCAAAGAAACACTAAGGACAAGGAGAGAGTGGAGGGACAGAGTCAACAAATTCCAAGACAACAAATGCCAACCAAAAATACTCTATCCCACAAAGCTTTCCTTTCTCTATGAAGAACGAATAAGGACCTTCCCAGACAAACAGAAACTCCGGAATTTCATTATGACTAAACCCCCACTCCAAAAAATACTACAAGGAGTCCTAAAGCTAGAAACAACAGAGGGATGAATAAGAACGAAACAAGACCAAAAAAAATTATTAAAAAAATAAAACCAGAGAAAAGACAAACAAAATGGTAAATACAGGTGCTAACATATCAATATTAACTCTAAATGTAAATGGACTAAACTCTTCAATAAAAGACACAGGCTGGATTAAGAAATAAAACCCAACCTTTTGCTGTCTCCAGGAAACACATTTAACTACAAAAGATAAAAATACATTGAAAGTAACAGGATGGAAAACAATCCTACAAGCCAGTGGACCAAAAAAGAAGGCAGAAACAGCTATGCTTATATCAAATAAAACAGATTTCAAACTCAAAAAGGTAAAAAGAGACCCAGATGGTAACGACATTATGATCAAAGGGACAATACATCAAGAAGACATATCACTCATTAACATATACTTACCAAATGTAGGAGCACCAAAATATATCAGAAAACTATTATCATCTCTGAAAACAGACATCAGAGAAAATACATATGTAGTAGGAGACTTCAACACACCACTACCAACAATGGATAGATCAACAAGGCAAAAAATAAGTAAGGACCCTAAAGCTCTAAATAAGGATCTAGAGATCATGGACTTAACAGACATCTATAGAACACTAAACCCCCCAAAAATCTGAGTACACATTTTTCTCAAGCACACACGGATCATTCTCCAGGATCAATCATATACTGGGACACAAGACAAACACCAACAGATACACCAAGATTGAAATCTTACCAACCATCTTCTCTGACCATGAAGGCATCAAACTAGAAATAAACCATAAAGGTTGTTCAATAAATGGTGCTGGGAAAACTGGGTCACTACATGCAAAAGAATGAAGCTTGACTACTACCTCACACCATGCACAAAAACCAACTCAAAATGGATTAAAGAACTAGACATAAGACCTGAAACCATAAAATATATAGAAGGAAATATAAGCAAAACACTGCATGACATATACCTCAGTAACATCTTTAAAGACACATCATCCAAAGCATTGATAGTGAAGGCTAAGATAAACAGCTGGGATGACATCAAATTAAAGAGCTTCTGTACAGCAAAAGAGAGAGTAACCAAAGAAAAGAGACACCCCACCGATTGGGAGAAAATTTTAGCACACAACACTAATCATAAAGGACTGATCACAAAAATCTACAAAAAGCTGATGAGACTCAACAAAAACAAAGTAAATAATCCAGTCCAAAAATGGGCAGAAGAGCTAAAAATTAACTTCTCCAAAGAGGAAATGCAAATGGCCAGCAGGCGTATGAAAAACTGTTCAACATCACTTGTAATCAGGGAAATGCAAATCAAAACTACAATGAGATACCATCTTACACCAGTGAGAATAGCACATATTAAAAAAAACTAGCTACAACAAATGTAAAAAAAAAAAAAAAAAAACGAACTATCCTGCACTGCTGGTGGGAGTGCAAACTGGTCCAACCACTATAGAAAGCTGTGTGGATATTCCTCAGCCTGCTAAAGATGGAGCTTCCATATGATCCAGCAATTCCACTCCTAGGTATTTACCCAAAGAACACAGAAAGAGTAATTCCGAAGGGCACCTGCACGCCTATGTTTATAGCAGCACTATTTACAATAGCTAAGCTATGGAAACAGCCCAAATGCCCAAAAATAGATGACTGGATCAAGAAGATGTGGTTCATAAACACAATGGAATATTACTCAGCAATCAAAAAAGATAAAATGCAATTTGTAGTAACATGGATGGCGCTGGAAGGGATCATGCTCAGCGAAATAAGCCAGAAAGAAAAAGAAAAATACCGGATGGTCTCACTCATAGCAGGAATCTAGAAAATCTAAATAAGGGACCAGGAAAAAGACTAATTAAAATCAAAATCAAAATCAATAAGCAACTATAAACCAGAAACACACTATGGGGGGGAAGGGGGGAGGGGGAGTAGGATCAAAATACGGGGGGTGGGAATTGTATGGGGACTGCAACCAAGATGAAAATGCATACATTGTGCAAAAATGAAAAATGTAAAAAATGTATTTAAAAAAATGAAAAAAAGGAATAACCTCAAATGTAAGAAACTAGAATAGGAAGAGAAAGATAAACCAAAGCAAGCAAGAGGAATACAATAATATAAGTGCAGATATCAATAAAATTGAAAGCAAAAACAATAGAGAAAACTAATGAAACAAAAAAATGGCTTTTGAAAAGGTCAATAAAATAATTTCCTACCAAGTTTGATAAAGAAAAAATGACAAGACACAAATTACCAGTATTAGAAACAAATACATGTGGACTAAAGACTACACAGACATGAAAATTATAATAAAATATTATGAACAACCCTATGCACATAAATTGAACAACTTTGATAAAATGAACCAATTTTGTGAAAACAACAAAACATCCAAACTCACCCAATAAGAACCGTTTAATCTGAATGGCCCTATAATTAGCTATTAAGGAAATCTAACAAAACACATACACAATCTGTATATTGAAAACTACAAAAAAAAAAGATGAGAAAGAAATCAGAGATCCAAATACATGGAAAGATACAGGGTTCACGCGTCAGAAGATAACATATTAAGGATGTTAATTTTCTCCAAATTGCTGAGCAAACAGGTAAATAGAATTAGTGTATATTAAAATAGGAAACACTGAGGGCCTCCCCGGTGGCACAGCGGTTGAGCGATGGGTTGTGAAGCTGCCTGCAGCCTCTGCAGCGCCGGTTCGATCCCCGGCTGCTCCCCGGCCACCGGAGGAGGGTCCCACATGGCGCGCAGACCTCTCCTGCCGCCCGCTGCACCCCTCAGCAGTGTACTTCAGTCCTTCTGCCCGTTCTGCTCCCCGCTCTGGCTCTGGTGAATTCTCTCACCCTCCCGCGCTTCTGACTGTACCCAGCGCATTTATAAATAAATAAATAAATCTTAAAAAAAAAAAAAAGAATTGTCATTAAAAAAAAAAAAGAAGGGCAGAGACTGTACTGTCAGAGACTATCAATTCGAGGTCAGAAGATGAGGAGGGGTTAGCAAATGAAACTGAGAAGGAGCAAGCCAGTGAGGCAGGAAGAAAGGGTTGAAAGGAGGAAAGTATCACCAACTGTGTCAGATGTTGCTGACAGGTCAAGGAAGGTGGGGACAGAAAATTGATCTTAGGACTTGGTATTCAGTAGTTTGGTCACTGGTGGCCTTGCTAAGAACGTTTGCGAGTAGAGGGAATAATGCGTGAGAGTGGAAGGTGAGCATGTGGAGACTGACTTGTTCATGCTAGTTCTCTTTCATAAGGGGTAGAATAAAACGGGAATGTCTTCAAGTGGATGATTTTTAAGTGGGTCCAAATGTAATATAGTTCACAGTTGATAAGAGTGTCTGGATAATTACCATGTTCCAAGGACACATTGTTAGGAGCTCTATTGTAATTAGAGTTTTAAAATCGATAAAAGTTATTTTCTGTCTTGAAATATAAATGTCGTGTATTAAATGATGAAGCAGAACCAAGTGAATATTTAATTCAATATGAAGATAATCTTTGAGGTCAATTCCATACATTTAAATGAAGCAAAAGACTAGCTCCAAAGATAGCACAATAACTTTACATCTTTGAGAGGCATCTCTAAAATCACAATAGCTGATATAGCTATCTTCAGAGCTAGTCATTTAATACTTGGCATTGACCTACTTTTCTCTTTAATTATTTAAGAGTTAGCTGTTCAGTTGAATCTTGTCCTTGCAATGTGAAGAAAGGACTACAATTTTGTTGTATGATTTTTAGCCAAAATTATAGAAATCATATAACAAAAAGATCCATTATAAATAAATGTAAATGTAAAGCAAAGAATACCAAACTCATTTAAAACAAATAATTTTCCAGTGTGAGGAATTTTGATTGCCATTTGACTACCATTTGTTTCCAATTTCTTGATATTAGACGAATCAACTTCTGAGCTATTTACTTGAGTAGTAATTTATCTCTAGCACATGCATAGGCAATCGTGAAGAAATTTTCTTTTCTCTTCTTCAGTAAATACGTGAAGTGGGTTTTTGGTTGTGGTGAACGGAGCATCGCCTTTCCCATCAGCAGCAAGTGTGTGTTATCTGTCCAAATATGGTGATTGCCCGGCGTGGTGGCGCGCGCCTGTAGTCCCAGCTACTCGGGAGGCTGAGGCTGGAGGATCGCTTGAGCCCAGGAGTTCTGGGCTGCAGTGCGCTATGCCGATCGGGTGTCCGCACTAAGTTCGGCATCAATATGGTGACCTCCCGGGAGCGGGGGACCACCAGGTTGCCTAAGGAGGGGTGAACCGGCCCAGGTCGGAAACGGAGCAGGTCAAAACTCCCGTGCTGATCAGTAGTGGGATCGCGCCTGTGAATAGCCACTGCACTCCAGCCTGGGCAACATAGCGAGACCCCGTCTCTTAAAAAAAAAAAAAAACAAATATGGTGATTGTCCTATATGATATTAGGTATTATGGTTTTCATGTTCATTAAAAACCTGATTTCTTTCTCCTTCCACTCAAGATTATCTTTATCTTCATTCACTGACAGGTGGCAACACATTGTCCAAATTGTCAAACTGGCTTGGGTTTATCCTATGATCCCTTAAGAGGGGACAAGAGCAAGAATTTTACTGCAGTAACAACCACTTTTTCTCCCTTTGCCCAACACTGGACTCAGACTCATAATTTAACATAACACATGATGGTATTTTTCCAAGTGAAAAATGGAATTTTCATAAAGTGCAAGAATAAAGTAACTGATCCAAATTTTGCAAAACCATTAGGCACTCTAATGACAAAAAACACCTGATGTACTTTATCAAGTTGTTTGCTGTTTTGTTGTGAAAATAAAGCCAAGTAGAGATATGTTTTTTTTTTTTAATTTGAGACCTCTCTGTATATAGAGTTTTTTTTATTTTTTTAAGATTTTATTTTTTATAAGAGCTGGGGTACAGGCCAGAGGTGCAGGAGGGTGAGAAGATTCACCAGAGACAGAGTGGGGAACAGAACAGGCAGACAGAAAGCACTGCTGAGGGGAGCAGTGGGCACGACAGGAGAGGTCTGCTGCACCATGTGGGAATCTCCCTGGCCACCCGAGAATCGAACCCGCGGTGCAGAGGCTGCAGACAGCTCCACAGCTCTGTGCTCAACCCGCTGCACCACCGGGGAGGCCCATCTGTATATGAAGTTCTTTTTAAAATATGGGAGAAAATGTTGCTCAGTCTTTTATTGTTTTGGTTTTTTTAATTTATTTTTTTATTTTTTTAAAATTGTTACATCATTGTTCATTTTTAAACAATATTTGCTTCCCCCCACCCCGTCAGGTGTAGTCCTCATAGAATTTCCTTCATCAATGCACCCGTGCACCATCACCTCAAGATATGTTTTTTTTATAATTATTATTATTATTTTTTAATGATTTATTTATTTATTTATCTATACAAGCACTGGGTACAGTCAGAAGCGCGAGAGGGTGAGAGAATTCACCAGAGCCAGAGCGGGGAGCAGAGCAGGCAGAAGGACCGAAGTACACTGCTGAGGGGAGCAGCGGGCGGCAGGAGAGGTCTGCGCGCCATGTGGGACCCTCCTCTGGTGGCCAGGGAGCAGCCGGGGATCGAACCGGCGCTGCAGAGGCTGCAGGCAGCTTCACAACCCAGCGCTCAACCACTGTGCCACCGGGGAGGCCCTCAAGATATGTTTTTAAAAAAGGAGTCATAAGATAAACTCAACCTAGGGCACACGAGCAATAGTTAATTTTAAGTAATGATCTCTAAGTCACAGACTCAAAGATGTCACAAATATTTATTTTTAAAATAACTTGTGCATGTTTTCTAAAATGATTCCTTTTACAAAACAAGATCTCAAGCCTGAGAGACATGCTAACTTCCAAGTATAACTCGAGGTCTTTATAAATGTAAATTAGATCAAAATTTCTTAGTGACATAGCAAGTGTACTATTTAAATGAATAAATTGTAATGTGACTCAAATTATATCTAAGTTTATTCTCTCTTTGTTCTCATTTTTATCTCTAGGATATATTGAGTGTCAGCTTGGGGCCAATAATTAACATGAAACATGTAGAAATTGGAAGTGATTTAGAGAAAAGCGAAAGGAGTAAGAACAAGAGGCTTGGTAAGTCAGCACTTTGAAGAAAGAGATTGTTTTCAAAAAGAGACAGGGTTTTAACTTATTTTTACTCTGCTTGTTTGTGGAATACAAAAATTAAAATAATGTCACTAGGTGACATTTATAATAAGGAAGAAAGTCAGCAAAGAAGATATAGGACAAAAAAATAACAAAGAGGCTAAAACTAGACCAAGCACACAGAACATAGCCCAAGAGTTTCTATATAGTGTGTGTTTGGTGAAGATGAACTAGCTGTTTGGCTCAGTGTTCCCCTTCCAGCAAACGCAGACATAACACACTAAATTACACCACACAGGCAAGCTTTTTAAAGCAACCACACCTTTTCTTAATATTGAGTCCAGAGTAAGAGGATGCCATGTTACACCATTGTCAATGCTGTCAACAACTTCAATTCAGGGCCTCCCTGATGGCGCAAGGGGTTAAGCACCGCACTACGAAGCAATCCGCAGCCACTGTAGCACGAGTTTGATCCCCGGCCAGCCAGGGAGCAACCCACATGGCACAGCAGACCTTTCCTGTCTCACCCGCTGCTCCCCACAGCAGTGTATTTCAGTCAGTCTGCCTGTTCTCTACCCCACTCTGTCTCTGGTGAATCCTCTCACCCCCTGCATCTCTGGCCTGTACCCCAGCTCTTGTATGTATAAATTCAGCAGCTATAGCGATTGATTCCATGAGACTTCTCCCTTTACATTTCCATAGGGAAGGACTGTGGCATAACATCAAAGACTATTCAAGAGAGACATTTCTAGGAGATACTAAAATACTATAGAACAGGAATGCCTCATGGTTAATCTGAAATAATATAGAATAAGGATTTGTACCCGAACTGTCCAATGTAGTAGTGACTAGCCACATGGGGCTACTTACAGTTAAATGTAAATTAATTAAAATTAAGTACAGTTAAAAACTAAGTCCCTCAGTCACATTAGCCACATTTTAAGTTCTCGGTGGCTATTCGTGACTGATCCTATGATGTTGGACAACACAGATAAAGAATATTTTCATCATTGTGAATAGTCCTATGGGGTAGTGCTGATTTGGATGTCTAAAAAACAATGTACACATTTTTTTGTTTAAGGAGCAGGAGATGAGAGAGCTCTCAGGGCTGGTCACGTGATGGCCTGGTGGGTCAGGAAGGTCTTGTACTTTTTCCAAATGAGAGGGAAGCCAACACACATTTTTTTAGATTTATTTTTATTTATTTATGTATATAAGAACTGGGATGTAGGCCAGAGGTGTGGGGGGTAAGAAGATTCACCAGAGACAGAGTGGGGAGCAGAACAATTGGCTCTACCGAAATACACTGCTAAGGGAAGCAGCAGGCGAGACAGGAGAGTTCTCTCTCACCTCCTCTTGTCTAGATTCAGTCCACTCCAGCAGCATTGGCATCTCTGCTCCTTCTCAAATAGAACACATGTGATCCTATCCTAGGACCTTTACTTTAGCTGTGCATTTTGAATTGTTCTTCCACAAGACATCATTTGGTTAACTCCCTCATCTCTGTCAAGTCTTGGCATAAACCTCACCTTAATGAGATCATCTCTGAGCACTTTATTTAATACTTCTATCTGCCCACCCTTTCAAACCCCTCCCCAAACCACTACAACGCCCCCCACCCTATTCTCACACCTAACTTGGCTTTTACTTTTTCCAGTGCACTTAGCCTGTAATATATTAGAGCACAATATAATTGATTTATCTCTTACATTCATTGTCTATTATCTATCTCGCCCATCTAGAATTTAAGTTCCACAAAGACAGAGCTGTTTATTCTATTCACTAATATATTTCCAGCACTAGAGACGGTATTTCCAGCACTAGAGACGGTATCAGTAGGCACTCAAGAATATTTATTAAATAACTAAATAGCTTTATGAGAATTTCTCTTTCAAAACAGGTAAAGTGTTATTTTTCTAGTTTCAACACTGATTTCTGGCTGTTTCCAAATATCAAGGCACAAAATTGTATACTTTTATACTTGGAAAGGCCTTTGGCAATTATGCAGCACAATCACATCTTTATGTATCTAAGTGAATCATGATCCAGAGAGATTAAATGACAGCACAAGGTCAAGCAGCTAATTTACAGCAGACCTATAGGACTACAGATTCTCAACCCATTCATAAAACATGATCTTCCTATACCAGGGATAGTCAAAAGAATATTTTCAGCTATAGCACAATCACTGTATTAAGTGTATATCCTCATGAATAGCATAAACTTGAATGAGTGAATTAAAAATTGCTCTTTAAAGTAGAATCACATAATTTAGAAAGACCTCATATTATAGGTTTTCACCAAATTATAGTTTTTAAATATAGTGTTTCACTTGGGGTAAAAATTATTTCTAGAACAGAATTAGGATATAATCATGAATACATAAATTAAACTTTGATCATTTTCTATTTCCTTTATATTTTCTGTTACCTGGGCTCTACTTTATTCCCTTGCTGACAGCTGTGATCTTAATGTGCATCTTTGAGAAAATAGGTGCTTTTTGGTCCAAACCACTTTTATCTTTGGCTTATTAGAAGCATTCATATATCATAGCCTGGAGAAAGAAGATAAAATAGGGCATCTTTCTTGCATATAAATCATGGCTTGTGGATCATCGCTGTTAATTAAAAATCCTTGCAAGGCTAAATTCAACATGATGGAAGCTTAGGACATCCTTGCTAAAGGACAAACCTGGAAGGAAAAGTATCTTTAAATTTCTACGAGAAAGAAAGTAGGATTGGGTTGTTATGGATCCTGGCTCTAGAGTTAGGAATAAATTTACTTACACATATTATATTGCACTTTAATTTGTTGCTGATTGAATGTGGACATGCTAAGCCTTGGTGTAATTGAGTTACTTTTTGGTTTCACTGATGTTTCCTCATTTCATGATGTCTGGCAACATAATAATCTTAGTATTACCTGGAGATAGGAAATACACAGCCTTGATCATGTAATGTGTGAATTTTACAAGGTCAGAACAAAACAAGCAGAATTTTTGCCATCCCATTTTAGTGAATTATTCAAAAAACAGGCCCATTAGCCTTGAGTTTGGTTTGCATGGTTATTTGATACCCTTAAAGCATACAGGAGACTGGTTACTATAGGTGTCTTTTCAAGGTATGAATGGATATTTATTTTAGGGTTGTGATTACTTATGCTCCTGGTCTGTGCCAGTCAGGTCAATAGGATTATATTCCAGAAATTGATTTCCCCCTCAATGAGTAAATAATGAAGTAATTTAACCTCATCTCCTTCCTAATCTAAAACCTTTCACTTGTATTGTGAGGAAAGGCAGCTGCACAAGGCCAATCAGTACCTTTGGGTTTTATATGAAGGTCATACAAAGCTGATCATTCGGGAAATGTGTACAGTTGAAGTGCGTCTTCTATTCTTTGCAGCCATCAATCCTGGCTTTCAGAGATGTCTCCACCTATGTTAAACAGTGAACACACCACTGCATTAATCATGGGCACGGGTGCTGCCTGAAAATTTCTCTTTCATTTATTTTAATTTAAGTGTTTATTCAGATACTAGCATGGAAAGAAAACAGCACTTAACCTGAAACGAAAATAAAAAGACAGGTGGCAAATAGTGATTGTTGAGCTTGTAAATTATCTGAGCTTGCTTTATATGGCACCTTTTCTTACAGCATAATGTGTGTCTTCTTGTGGGATTCTAACACATCCGAGAATCACAATTAGACTTAGAGATTTGGCTCTGTTGTCTTAGATGAAATCAGCCAGTGGTCAAAGTAGTCCCTTTTCTTTCTTTATGACTCATATGGATAATAAAAATGATGTTATCCACCATGAACACACATTTATTACATGCCAGGCAGGGCACTGGTATTTTACTTGCCTTATTGAATTTAATCCTTATAGGTTCAGGAATCTAGCTGGTGTGGCTTCAAGAATCAAGGTCAAGACAATGGATCCTCAAATCTGGATATTTGGGAACTGGACTTCATGGCCTCCTGTGCTGATAGTTGCTGGGAACAACCAAAATCCTTGCCCTCCAAGTCATTCATTGGCTAGTTATGCTTCCTGTGTAGCTATAGAATTGCATTAGAGAGGTATCGCTAGGGAGATTCCAATTCATTTGAGGAAATAAAAGATAAAAGAGCTGGAAAGCAGTATAGAAAGTGATAACTTAATCAAAAATTATTTTTCCTTTTCCTAACCTGAAGTTTTAGCATTATCTTACCTATTTGATAAAATCTAGAATTTTGGTACTCTATTTTATTTTGAGCTGTTTGTGATTGTTGCTGTAAAAGATGTTCAATGTATTAAAAATAAAAACAGCTAAAATAACCTCTAGAATAAAATATTTCAATATATGGGATTTAAGTTATGTGACTTGCAGAGGAAACTAAATTCTGAGATATGTGTAAGCATTAGTAACTAAGATATTTCTCTCATTTATTCCCCCAAAGATTTTTTTGCGTGCCCAGTTTATAAGCTAAGCACTAAGATCCATCAGTTCTTGGTTAGTTACCCTCTTACCTACTTCCAGAAACCACTAGACTTAGTCCAAACTATATTTTAATTTTCTGAATATTTATTTCCCACTAGACACCATGAAAGCAGGAAGAACATCTACTGTGTTTAATATGCAAGGGCCTAACAAGATACTTGGCACAAGCTTGGCACAGAGCTCATGCTATCTGTATTCTTCCTGGGTATGTAGCTAGACTCAGTATTTCCAACCTCCACTGCAGTTAGGTATGAATATCCATCTGAGGACTGGCCAATGAAAAGTAAGCAGATTGGCTAGGTAACTCTTCAAGGCTGGCCTATAGAAACATCCACTCACAGCCCTTTCTCTTATCACCACCAGAAAATAATGTAGAGGACTCCAAGGACCAGAGCAGAGCTGCCAGGTAGAAAGAGCTTTGGTCCCTGAATGGAGCAGTCACCTCTCCCTCTGGTCCACTTTCTTTGGAGTGGTAAGTGGGAGAAAATATATATATTTTATTGTGTCAAGCCGGAAACTTCCAGGTTTATATGTTGCAGAAACTGGGTTTATTTATGTTAACTAATACAAAGGAATGAATAAAAGAATGAATGAGGGCTCCTGCCATTAAGGGCTTCTCAGTTTAATTTTTGAACTTAGGAAATAACTTCATCTTTCCTATTTGAAGAGTCTTTTAAGAATCATTGGGTAGTTGAAAATGTGAAAGATATTCTTATGATAATTACATGAAATGTGATCAGATGTGATCAGAACAAATTGGGCGTGTTACAGTGGCAATCTGAAAATCATTTGCCTGCACATATATAAAATAGAACATTTCCCAAAGGGATATAAAAATACAAGGCCAAATGCATGCCCTCAGTTGAACTGGCCTTCTGGTGGGGAAAAGGAAGTAGAAACAACTCTGTATCAGTACTCTTCTAGTAATCTATCTTCTCTCTTATGTAACTTGCCCATGGCTTTATTATGTATATGGCTTCAGCTTCCAATGTACATCCCTCCCCACAATACTTCCTCTGAAATGCAGAGAGATATACTCAGCTGCCTGTCTGACACCTTAGTTGGATGTTTCACAGACATCTCCAAGTCAGCATGTCCAAAATTGAACTCAGAATTGATGCTTGCCAAATCTGGTTCTCTCTTGGTGTTTTCCACAAACAAAAAAAATGGCACCACCATTCCCCCCACCCAGTTTTATTTATCTTTTTAAAGATTTATTTTTATTATTTATGCATACAAAAGCTGGGATGCAGGCCAGATGTGCGGGGGGTGAGAGGATTCACCAGAGACAGAGTGGGGAACAGAACAGGCAGAGCGACTGAAATACACTGCTGAGGGGAGCAGGGGGCGAGTCAGGAGAGGTCTGCTGCACCATGTGGGTAGCTCCCTGGCTGGAGATCGAACTCATGTTGCTGTAGCTGTGGATAGCTTCATAGGTCGTGTCTTAACCCCCTACGCCATCAGAGAGGCCCCATATATGTGAATTTTTGAAGCAAGGATTAGTAAAACTTTGGCAATAAAAGATAGTGATTAAGATCTTGGAAAATAGGCCTGGAGCACTTGCTATAAGTCAAACCTAGTGTAAGCGTTTTCCATGCACTATTCAATTTTACATTTCCAGAAATGGAATTATAAGTATAAACTGAAGAATGGCCCAAAGTGACAGAGCCAGATTATATGCAGATATTGGCTTCAGAATTCCTGGAACATTAAAATTGTAGACCTATTTCTAAAAGAATTTCAGAATTTTAAAAACAATAGTAGCTTCTAAAAATCAGCAGAGCCATGTCCCTATTCTAGAAGGGAACTTTGGGGTACCTAGACTTCTAATCACTGGAAACAGAGTAGACTGAGGATTGGATATATTTGCCTTTACAGTTGATGGTGATGTGGCTGTGCAGCTGGTGCCAGGATGGGGCCCGGATTGGGTAGATATTATCGGAGAGTGATCCACAGTATGACTGGTCTGCTGGGACTCCACTCATGAAGCAAGTGGGTGAGTGAGTGGTTGTTCTCTGTGTGTGGCATTGTAGGTGTGGCATTGTAGGTGAGGGTCAGCTTTGACCTCTAATTTCTCATCAAGGAAATGATCTCAAGTAAAATCACAGTGGAACACATTTATCAACTCTCCATTGGGGGACAGGGTTCTCTACCAGGAAAGGACATGGAGCGAGGGTGAATAACCAGCCTCGGGAATAGGAAAGCAAGTAAGAAACTAAAATGGCTGCATCATGATTTTGCTTTTAGTGCTCTCCTGTAGTTTATTTTGTTGGCAAAACTTGTAGAATATTAAAGTAAGTCTGTTCAATATTCACCTGGATATTGCATAAGCAGAATTTTCTGTGACTTCCCATGCCCTGTTAACTAAGCCCAGGAGCCAAGAGTACCCTTCCTTTGTACTTTCTTTCTTTTTTATTTTATATATTTTTACATCATTTTTCTTTTTTGTACAATGTATGCATTTTCATCTTGGTTATCGTCCCTGTAAAATTCCCACCCCGCCTTGTTTTGATCCTACTCCCTTCTCTTCCCCTGTAGTATGTCTCTGGTTTATAGTTGCTTGTTGCTTGTTGATTTTGATTTTTTACTTTATTATAATTAGTCTTTTTCCTGGTCCCTTATTTCGGTTTTATTACTCAGCAATCAAAAAAGATAAACTCATGCCATTTGCAGCAATATGGATGGTGCTAGAAGGGATCATGCTCAGTGAAATAAGCCAGAAAGAAAAAGAAAAATACTGGATGGGTCTCACTCATAGCAGGAATTTAGAAATCCCTTTATACTTTCTGTAGATTTCTCCAACATGTCTAATTTTACCACTGTTTCCTGAAACACCGGACAGTGATTCCTTAAGTCAGTTCCTTGCCCTCCAACTCCACAAATTAAATAACTCCTGTCAACCAATAATGGATTTTAGAGATGTCAAGGGAGGAGTTCTGACTTTAACTATCCATGAGATTATATCAGTCCTTTTAGAAACACTGGCCTAGCTGTGTGTGGGTAATGACCCAGTTACAGTATTATTGGAGATGGTTTTAAGACAAAGATTTTGAAATACATTTGGCAAAGTTCACTCCTCCAGTGGCCTTGTTGACTCCTGGGTCATTAAAACTATTGTTACTTTAAGAAATGTCTTTTGTTGTTATTGTTCAACTCCTATAGACAACATGCTAAAAAGTATAAGAGGAAAAAAAATCCCTTTTCACCATAACTTAGGGCCCTGTACTGGAATCCATGGAGAAGGGAAAAGTTTATTGAAATAGGTTGATATAGTGCAGTTTGAGATGGTTCTCAAACATATTCTACTCCCAGGATGGTCTATAGATCAGAGTTAGGGTTATTTGAGTACTTGAAAACCATAGTTTTAAACACTCCTTATTTCTCCTCGGTAGCCAAACATTATCTGAGCCTGCCAGTAGCTCTCTTTATCAATTTAATGCCAAATATTTTTCTTTTTTTCTTTTTTTTTATTTATTTTTTTTATTTATTTTTTTTAATAATAAATTTTATTTTTATATTCCCCATACAATTGCAGCCCCCCATTCTGACCCCAATCCCTCCCTCCCACCCCGCCCCCTAAAAGTGTCTCTGGTTCGTAGTTTTTTGTTGATTTTGATTTTCACTTTCTTATAGTTATTCGTTTTCCTGGTCCCTTATTTAAGTTTTCTAGATTCCTGCTATGAGTGAGACCATCCGGTATTTTTCTTTTTCTTTTTGGCTTATTTCGCTGAGCATGAGCCCTTCCAGCGCCATCCATGTTGCTGCAAATTGCATGTGTTTATCTTTTTTTGAATGCTGAGTAATATTCCATGGTATATATGTACCACATCTTCTTGATCCAGTCATCTATTTTTGGGCATTTGGGTTGTTTCCAAAGCTTAGCTATTGTAAACAGTGCTGCTATAAACACAGGGGTGCAGGTGTTCTTTGGAATTGATGTTTCTGTGTCCTTTGGGTAAATACCTAGGAGTGGAATTGCTGGATCATATGGAAGCTCTATGTTTAGTAGGTCCAGAAATCTCCACACAGCTCTCCACAGTGGTTGGACCAGTTTGCACTCCCACCAACAGTGCAGAAGAGTTCCTTTTTCTCCACACCCTCGCCAACATTTGTTGTTGCTAGTTTTTTAATATGTGCCATTCTCACTGGTGTAAGATGGTATCTCATGGTAGTTTTGATTTGCATTTCCCTGATGACAAGTGATGTTGAACATTTTTTCATATGCCTGTTGGCCATTTGCATTTCCTCTTCAGAGAACTTTCTTTTTAGCTCTTCTGCCCATTTTTTGACTGGATTCTTTTCTTTGTTGTTGTTAAGTCTCATCAGCTCTTTGCAGATTTTTGTGATCAGTCCTTTATCATTAGTGTTGGGTGCAAAAATGTTCTCCCAGTTGGTGGGGTTTCTCTTTGTTTTTGTTATTGTCTCTTTTGCTGTGCAGAAGCTCTTTAATTTGATGTAGTCCCAGCTGTTTATCTTCGCCTTCACTATCGCTGCTTTGGGTGATGTGTCTGTAAAGATGTCTTTGATGTGCAAATCACGTAGTGTTTCGCCTGTATTTCCTTCTATATATTTTATGGTTTCAGGTCTTATGTCTAGTTCTTTAATCCATTTTGAGTTGATTTTTGTGTATGGTGTGAGGTAGTGGTCAAGCTTCATTCTTTTGCATGTAGCGACCCAGTTTTCCCAGCACCATTTATTGAACAAACTTTCTTTGCTCCAATGCATAGTCTTTGCTCCTTTGTCAAAGATTAGTTGACCATAAATCTGTGGGTTTATTTCTGGATTTTCTATTCGATTCCATTGGTCTGTATGTCTGTTCTTGTTCCAATACCATGCAGTTTTGATGATTATGGCTTTGTAGTAGAGTTTGAAGTCTGGGAGTGTGATGCCTCCATTCCCTTCTTTTTTTTTCAGGAGAGCTTTGGCTATTCGGGGTTTTTTGTGATTCCATATGAATTTCATCAATAATTGTTCTATTTCTTTGAAGAATGACATTGAAATTTTGATTGGAATAGCATTGAATCTGTATATTGCTTTTGGAAGGATGGCCATTTTAATAATGTTTATTCTTCCAATCCATGAGCAGGGGATGTCTTTCCATTTCTTTGTGTCTTCTTCTATTTCTTTTAACAGTGTTTTATAGTTTTCTTTGTATAGGTCCTTTACCTCTTTTGTTAGATTTATTCCCAAATATTTGATTTTTTTTGTTTCAATAACAAAAGGGATGGTTTTTTTGATTTCTTCTTCTTCAGATTTATTGTTTGTGTATAGGAAGGCTACTGACTTTTGCGTGTTGATTTTGTATCCTGCCACTTTACTGAACTGATTGATGAGTTGAATTAGTTTTTCTGTGGACTTTTTGGGGTTCTCTATGTATATTATCATATCATCTGCAAATAGTGATAGTTTGACTTCTTCTTTTCCTATTTGGATTCCTTGGATGTCTTTCTCTTGTCTTATTGCTCTGGCTAGGACTTCCAGTATTATATTGAAAAGCAGTGGTGAGAGTGGACATCCTTGTCTTGTTCCAGATCTTAATGGAATTGCTTTCAGCTTTTCACCATTGAGAATGATACTGGCTGTTGAATGCCAAATATTTTTAAGTTGATTGTATTTTTTAAAAACCTCCCTTCCACTTGATGGTAGCAATTTAATGGAGAGCAATCATCTGTCAAAGGTCCCTTCCAAAAGATGGATGGAGCACAGAAAATGTATATGAGCTTTAAACTTCCCTGAAAAAATCAGGAATAGAATTTATGCTCTAATCTATAAGGGTAGGTGGTTACCTTGACATTCCTAGACTGTTTTTCTCCTCACTTACTGAATTGCCTACACCTCCGTTTTACCATTTATATATTGATAGAACAGAGCCCAAGCAACTTTCGGTTCTCTTGTATATCTGTATCTGCCACTGACATATCTTTTACATGGCAAGGGGAGAAAAGATGTAAAGAAAATGGAACATGGCTTAGGGCTGCCCTCACCTTTTACTCCGGAGTTGCCATGTATGGCCACTCGTGTGCACCACACTGAAGTACCAAGCTCAGAAATCCAGCTTGTACACCTTTGCCAAGCTATGCACCCTAGCATGGAATTGCATTTCACCAGAGGAAACGTTGCCTTTTTCCCCATGAAAAGGCAACTACAGCTTATGAAGCCAGATGCCAGTGGGGTTGTTTCATACCAGAGGGGTACCTTACTCCAACTCACACATGAGCACTCTATGGACTCATGGGATCCTGCACAGGTCCTAACACCTGACCACCAACCCCACCATGTTGAACACTCAATTCTAGGTTATTACATGATATATGCTATTGTCTTTGATCAGATTCTTTAAAGGCAGAAACTGAGACAGAGATTCTTGTCCAAGTGTAAAGTGACCAACTGTCTCTGTTTGCCCAGGACCAAGGGATTCCCCAAAATATAGGACAGTCAGGACTAAAACTGTTAAAGTCTGGTAAACCAGGGGGATCTGGTCACCCTATCAAGTGACATATTGAGGGAGTGTTTTCAGGAAAAAGGAGGCAAAGGAAGCAATGTAGGACAAGAGAGGAAAGTTACACAAGGGAATATTCTCAGCTGGAGAATTGTTTCTACTTGGCCCATCAGGAACTCTGATCTTGCTAAAATCTATGGACTTTTTCACCATACAGTCCTTCTGAATTATTTCATTTAGCATAATCTACTCCAGTTCCATCCATGTTGTCACAAACAGCAAGATGTCATCTTTTTTTTTAAGAGCTGAGTAGCATTCCATCTTGTATCTATACCACATCTTCTTTATCAACTCATCTATCCTTGGGCACTTAGGTTGTTTCCATAACTTGGTTATTGTAAATAGTGCCACAGCAAATGTAGGAGTGCATTTATCCCTTCATATGAGTGTTCTTGTATTCTTTGAAAATATGCAATTTAAAATAAATAATTAAAATCATAAAATATTTCAAGAAAGAGGAAAGACCTAGGATGAATCAGGGTGAGCTACATTTTAGAATTCTGCATCCAATTTTCCAGAACTGAATTGACTGATCCTGAGTCTTAACTTTTTTCCATCTCTGTGTATCAGTCAACAAATAACTGATGGATTTCATTTGATTTTGTGGGTGATATAAATATAAAATTACTTTAAGTTACTCTTCTGCTATTTGTTTGTGGGGTAAAGCAAGTAATAATAAAAATAAAAATGAAGCACAGGCACACAGAAGTTCAAGTTTGATTTAAGCAGTATGACATGGTGGGATGCTTGTGGGCTTGGAAGTGGGTCACCAGTGTTCAAATCCTGCTTGTATCACTTAATAGATACTGGCTCTTTGGGAAAGTTAGTTAACCTCATTGAACCTATTTTCTTGTCTGTAAGTGATAACCTCAAAGGGCTGCCATAGAGATTAAGTGAGGATCTAAATGTGAAAATGCTGGAAAAGAGAGGAAATTTCTCCTTCCTCTACTAAAGCATCTTGTACTATGCTCTACACACAGATGGTGATGAATAAATATGAACTGAGTAATAAAATAAGTGTCAACATATTAATTAATTGTTTGGTGATAATTTAGTGTTCATATCCTAGTTTTTTAAGAAGAAAAACAAACGAAGATAAAATCCTAGTATATTAAAAAGAAAATCAAACCAAGGTTTAAGTTTCAGTATTCTTTGACCTTAAGAGAATTTTGTGGTGAGTTCTTTTTCCCTGAGATGCTCTCCTCTTAATCTGCAAGGCTCACTCTCTTACATGCTTTAAATCTTTATTAAAGAATTTCAGTGAGAATTTCCAGAATACCTATCTAAATCTGCAAACCTTCTCTTCCTGGCTCTCAAGATTACTTAGTACCCTATGGTATGCTATTTATTTTACTCTTTTGTGTACTATAGATTTCATTCCCCTCTTTATGATATAAATTCCATGAGAGTGGGGATTTTTGTTCATTGAGTTCCCTGCTCCATCTTGAGCATATACAGCAAGGCCCAACACAGGAAGGGCATTAACATTTTGATGAATAAATGAATAGGGAAGCATGTCAATTGAAGAGTGGGCCAAGAGAAATCTACATACTTTCTGGTTCTTGAATTTCATAGCAAATGCTTCAAGTTACTATTTTGTTCCAATTTTCAGTTTTGTTAGAATTTAAAGATTTTACATATCAGTTACTAGAAAAGCTAACTTTAGGATTAGTGATATTTTCCATGATTGCAAAAAGTGGAGACTAATAAATACAAGTGCTTCCTTTCATAATGTCATATTCAATTGGCAAAGGTTTTCATTCTTGTAAAATCAGAGAAACACTGAAGACCATGGGGGGAGAAAAGCAACCTAAAAAACCTAATGTAATAATTAAATCACAAAAGTAAGATGGGAAAATGTTTTTGTGCTCTTCAAAAATATAATAAATATAGAAATTTAGAATGATTCTTAGGAATTATTTACTTTGATGACTTATTTAAGTTTCCACTCATAATGCATAGAAGTTTACATTTTGAACATTAAACTACCAGGTATACTGATGGATTTTGTTGGGCAAGATTTATTTAAATATTGTATGTTATTTGATTGTCTTCTAATATTTAGTTTGCTTATTGAGAGTCCCTATTTCAGGAATTCTTATCAATTTTAGCTTTTGGAGGTACAGGAGGAAATTAAATGTGGATTTTGTCAGAAATATGTTGGAAAGCAACATAATTTTTTTATTGACATTTCTGTGCCTGTCTTGGAATGTAAAGTCAGTGAAAAGTCAATTATTGGGCTAGGAGACAAGAAGGCTAGCATTCTAGTTTACTCTCTACAAATATGTCAATATGTGACTTTGGTTATTTCCTATAATTCTTCTGATTTCTGCTTCTTTAACTGTAATAAATAGTGAATAATGTAGAGACTGGGCTTTATTAAGTATTCATCACCTGGCTTTTAGTGACAGAGGCCATGCCTTGGTCTCTCTTGACTTTCCTTCTAGAGGACTTACAGACCCTTGATAATCTAGTTTTAACTCAGAAGAAGGAAAACATGGCTGACTCTGATTTGGGAGTAAGACATGGGCACTAAGTCATGCCTTTGGCTCTATATATTTGTCCCCCATGGCAGGAACAATCATATGTGTTCATCAAGTTGTTTTATTTTTTCCTAGGCACAAAGGAAGACCACATTTTCCCATCACTCTTGCATCTTGATGAAAACATATGACCACTTCTGTATAATGGGCTCTAGGCAAGATTATATAGCCTTGTTTGGAGACTAGCTTCTCAAAATCTCTGATGAGGTCTTTTTTTTTTAATTTTTTTAAAGAACCAGGGTACAGGCCAGATGCATGGGAGGGTGAGAGGATTCACCACAGATAGAGCGGGGAACAGAACAGGCAGACTGACGAAATACACTGCTGAGGGAGCAGCAGGCGAGACAGGAAAGATCTGCCACGCCATGTGGAACCCTCTCCGGCCGGCTGGGATTGAACTGGCGCTGCAGAGGCTGCGGACAGCTCCACAGCGCTGTGTGCAACCGTCTGCACCACCAGGGGAGGCCCCTGATGAGGTCTTTTAGACTCTCTTCTCTTGTCTCCTAACTAGATACAGGGCATCCAGGAGAAGATTCCAAAGCAGATCTATGAGGGAAAAAAGATGCCTTTATCCTAGAGTCATTAGAGGAAAGTTACCCAAAGTAACTGATTAGCTAGCAATACCTGTTTTCAAGTTTGAATTGGCAGGAACTTCACGTAATAGGCCTTTGAGATTTAGAATTGGTTCCTACAGCAGTCGGACCTACCCTGAATAATCTATTCCCCTCTATTCTTTTTTTAAAGATTTATTTATTTATGCATACAAGAGCTGGGTTGCAGGCCAGAGCTGTGGAGGTGAGAGGAGACAAGAAGACTAGCATTCTAGTTTACTCTCTACAAATATGTCAATATGTGACTTTGGTTATTTCCTATAATTCTTCACTAGAGACAGAGTGGGGAACAGAATAGGCAGATTGACCAAAGTATAGTGCTGAGGGGAGCAGCAGGTGAGACAGGAGAGGTCTGCTGCGCCATGTGGGTAGCTCCCTAGCCGGGGATCGAACTCATGCTACAGTGGTTGCGGATAGCTTCATAGGTTGTGTCTTAACCCCTTGTGCCACCAGGGAGGCCCCATCCTCTCTATTCTTGATTTAACCTGCAAGTAATTTTTTTGCCTGGTTCGGTGTCCTTTCTAATGAAGGAACTTGACCATAATTCATGGTAGAAATTGTTTTGATCAATCAGATTTTAGAATGGTTAGAATTGGGGCATGTGGTAACAAGGAACACGGACTGAAACTTATTTCCAGGATTCATGTTACTTCACTGTTACCACTATTATAGGTGAGCAGAGAAAGAAAACATTAAAGAGCCACTTCGCATTATTAAAGATAATGTCTCATACTTCATCCAGAAGCACATAGACAAGTATTTTAAATATAGACTCACTAGGCCAGCCTACCAATTTACATATAAGTCTGAAAATGAAAAGTTAGTGTTGCCCTAGTAATGTGAACTCTTCTAAATTGTGTATTACCACTGTGCTAAGGTCAAGTGGATGTAGCTAAGCCTCAAAGAAGAAATTTCCATTAAAATATGAGAAACTGAAAGTAGGGATTTATAGGAGAAGCCTGAAGAAAGTAAAATTATGACATTTAACTTCTAGAGCAGATGAAAATACTTCTTGACTATTAGAGGAAAGTGTGTTTTATTAAGGGTTGAAGCATGGGTTTATATATTTAAATAACATTACTGTTTATTTTTCTGTTATGACACTGAGAATGTTTATTTTTGGAAGTGTGTTTGGTCTCCAAATATTTTGGGATTTTCCGGCCATGTTGCTGTTATTGTTTCTAGTTTAATTTCTTGGTGGTATGAGAGATAATTTGTATGATTTCTATTTTTAAAAATGTGTGGGTTTTGATCCAGTATGTGGTCTATCTTGGTAAGTGTTCCATGTAAGATTGAGAAGAATGTATCTTCTGCCAGAGTTGGATCAGTTATTCTATAAATGTCAATTAGATCCAGTTGATTGGTCGTGCTGTTCACTTGAATTATATGCTTACTGATTTTCTATCTCCTGGATCTTTCTACTACTTTATATTTTGATGGAGAGAGGACTGTTGAAATCTCCAACCATAATTATGGATTTGCTAATTTCCCCTTGTTTGGTAAGGTTTTGCCTCCTGTATTTTTGATGCTCTGTTGTTAGGCACATACATATTAAGGATTGTTATGTCTTCTTGGAGTACTGACCCCTTTATAGTTTTATTTAATGTCCCTCTTTATCTCTGATAAATTTCCTTGGTCTGATATCTGCTTGGTTTGAAATTAATGCAGTTACTCCAGCTTTCTTTTGATTAGTCTTAGCATTGTATATCTTTCTCCATTTCTTCACTCTTAAGCTATCTGTGTCTTTATATTTAAAGTGGATTTCTTGTAGATACATCTAATAGGTCTAGTATTTTTTTTAATTGTGACAGACTCTGCCTTTCAATTGTTATATTTAGACCACTGATATTTAAAGTTATTGTTAATAGTTAGACTAATATTTACCATATTTTAACTTTTTTAAATTGTATTCTTTCTTTGAGTGTGTGTGTTCCATTCTTACATTTTAATTAAGCATTTTATATTATTCCATTTCACTTATCTCTGTCAATTATATTTCTTCTTAAAATTTATTTTTAGTGTTTGCCATAGGGTTTGCAGTACATGCTTACAACTAATCTGATAGTTTTCAGATAATTCTATATCATTTAATGGGTACCACATATACCCTATAACTGGGTATGCTTAGTTTCCCCATCCTGCTCCTTATTATACTGCTGTTCATTTAGTTTATCCATAAACTGTAACCACCAAATACATTGTTGCTTTATTGTTTTGAACAAACTGTTATCTGATAGATCAATTAAGACTAATAAAAAGAAAATATTTCCTTTCATATATTCCTTTATATAGATCTGAGCTTCTGACTTGTGTAATTTTCCTTCTCTCTGAATAATTTCTTTTAACATCCTCACAAAGCATATCTACTGGTGACAATTTCCCTCAATTTTTGTTTGTCTGAGAAAGTCTTTCTCTAACTTTTAAAGGAAAATTTCATAAAGTAGAGAATTTGAGAATACATCAAATGTATTAAGGCCCTCTCTAATTGCCTCATTTTAACTTAATTACCTCTTTAAACACCACATCTCCAAATATAGTCACATTCTGAGGTACTGGAGGTTAGAACTTTGAAGTGTTAATATATGAGGATATAATTTAGCCTATTACATAATTATTTTAAATTTCTTACCTGATAATTCTAAAATCACTTACCATCTAAGTCTGTTTCTTTTTTTTAAAGATTCATTTATTTATGCATACAAGAACTGGGGTACAGGCCAGGGGTGTGTGGGGGGTGAGAGGATTCACCAGAGACAGAGTGGGGAACAGAACAGGCAGACTGACTGAAATACACTGCTGGGGGGAGCAGCGGGCGAGTCAGGAGAGATCTGCTATGCCATGTAGGTAGCTCACTGGCCGGGGATCGAACTTGTGTTGCAGTGGCTGCGGCGAACTTCATATGTTGCATCTTAACCCCTTGTGCCACCAGGGAGACCCTATCTAAGTCTGTTTCTGATGCTTCCTTTGGCTCTTCAGGTTTGGGTTTGGCCTTCTAGTATGCCTTATAATATTTTGTTGAAAGGTGGACATAATATGTTGAGTAAAGGAAACACACCTTTAGTGTGAAGTTTTAGGCATATCTGACTAGAAGTTAGGCTGTATTTACTGTTTGATGTAGCTGTGGTGTCAGAGACTGAAATTTCATCTACCGTTTTTGTCCCCCTTGTTATATTTGGGTCTCCCTAGAGACCCTTTCTTAAATTGGGTCTGAGTTTATAGTCCTTTGAGCTATAATTCTCTAGTATTAGAGAGGGACCATATTGATGTCATGGTAAAATGCAGGAGGAGGGGAAACATTCTATAATCTTACAATTAGGTTTCAGTCTTCACCTAGCCAGTGACTTTCAAGAGTGCTTTTCAGCCTTCTCTCTCATCCTTTAAGTGAGACAGAGGCTAAAGAGAGCTGGATTTGGGTATTTTCCTTCCCCCAGATCAGTTAGGCTGTGGTAAAATAATTTTCCTTGAGAACAGGTCATTGTTAAGGAGAACAGAATGTTCTGGTCTCATTTCATAGTCACCACTCCTCCACCTCTGTGTAGCACAGGGGGATTCTTCTCTGATCTTCACTCTGAGGATCTGGTCAGGCTCCTAAAGGTAATACTCATGAAAGTATGGAGGTCCCTGTAAGAGTTGGGGATTATCTCTCTATTTAGTTTATAATCTGTCTCCAGTAATTAGATAGTTATCCTCTCAGTAAGAACACTAAAAGCCTACCATGTTCCTGTAGCAGCTTTTTTTCCTGGTAAATTGTAACTCTCTACATGTGTATTTCTAGTTTCTGGGGCAGCATTTTGTCCTGTAACCTCAATCCTCAATGGATCTAAGAAGAGCTACAGAGTTTCAATTTTGATTACAAGCATTTTTGTTATTGTTTTTATGAATGGAAGTGACATCTTCCAAGCTCTGTCTGTGCTGGACTGGAAACCAGAAATTTAAAATGCTTATTTTTGAAAATTAAGAAAAATAAGTACAGAGAAAAACAGTCATCCATGATTCATCCATGATTTCATCACCTCGAGATAAGAACTTATAATATTGTTATATATTTTTCCAACTATTTTTCTACCTATGTCTTTGTTTTATGTTATATTTTAAATATACAAACAGGACAGAGACTGCTATAATTACCCATATGTCCATGTTAATTGTCCCATTGTTTTCTGGGTCTTTAAAAGAAGCAAATGCAACAATGTACTTTTTCCTATTCAATTTTTCCCTCCCCCTCCATAGAGATAAACACCATCCTGTTTTTAACTTACATTTTTCTTGATACTTTCTGTTCTTTTTTATAATATATGAACACTATTAAAAGTTACATTAAAAGGACAACGTTGATATAACCTTATACAAGTCGCTACTCACATCAACAGTTTGCTTTGGTGATGTATTCACACTGAAACTAGATCTAGTCTAATTCTTCTACTATATGACCTTTCCAAATTATTTAACCCCTTTTCCTATTGATTCAAATTTTTACTCTTACAAACCATAGTACAATGACCATTCCTTTTTTAATATTTTATTTTATATGATTCTTACATCATTTTTGCACAATGTATGCATTTTCATTTTGGTTATATTCCCCATACAATTGCAACCCCCTCCCTTATTTTGACCCTAATCCTTCCTCACCCCGCCCCTCCCCCCATAGTGTGTCCCTGGTTTATAGTTACTTGTTGATTTTTAGTTTTACTTTCTATTAATTAGACAGTGACATTCTTATGTGTGTTTTTATATGCACATGTGAGTTTGACATGAAGGACTGTATGGTGTATAATAAAAGAGCACAGGGTAAAGGATTATGGGTGCTTTGGTCCTGGGTGTGGTGTGGTGACATACATCTGAGGAGCTGTGAAATTATTCCTCTAAATCATGTACAGTGGTGTAAATCAATGTTACCTCATTTAAAAAAAGCCATAAAAATTGAAATTTCTATTGAGTTCCAAAACATTTTTTAAATTAAACCACATATCTTAATTTTTTCTTTGTACTTCTATTCTGAGTTTTCTAAAATTAAAATTAACTTACTTTATGATCAGAAAAAGTTAATATCCACTCCAAAAAAAAATGAGTCTACACCCTACCTCTCAAACTTAAATCATTTTTTCATTTTTAATTTATGTATTTTTACATCATTGTACATTCTTGTGCAATGTTTGATTTCTCCTCTCAGGTGTTGTCTCCATACAATTATTACCACCAAGACACCAATAAACTGTCACGTCACCATGAACTCTTGTGCTCTTCCCTCCATTTTGATCCCCCTCCTTCACCCTCCCCTGCCTAATATCTCTGACTTATAGTTCACCTGCTAGTTTTTTCTTTTTTTTCCAATTCTTTGTATGGTTCCCCTGTGTTCCTCCTATAAGTGAAACCATCTGATATTTTTCTTTATCCTTCTGACTTATTTCACTGGGCATAATCCCTTCCAGCTTCATCCATGTTGCTGCAAATGGCATGAGTTTATTTATTTTTTTGATCACTGAGTAGTAGTCTACTGGTATATAGACCACATCTTCTTGATCCAGTCATCTGTTTTGGGGCATTTAGGTTGTTTCCATGTTTTAGCTATTGTAAATCATTTTTATATGTCATCTGTGATGGACTGAATTGTATGCTTCCAAAAGAAATGCCTGTCATAACCCCCATACCTGTGAATGTGAACTTATTTGGAAATAGAATCTTTGCAGGTATAATTAAATTAAGGCTCTCAAGACAAGAACATCCTGGATTTAGAGTGGACCTTAAATCCAATGAGTGGTTGTCTATATTAGAGAAAAATGGTAGAAGAGATTTGAGACTCAGAAAGACAAGGGGGAAAGGAGTGTTTTTTTTTTTTTTTAGATTTATTTATTTATTTATTTATTTATACAAGAGCCGGGGTACAGTCCAGATGTGTGGGAGGGTGAGAGGATTCACCAGAGACAGAGCGGGGACAGAGCAGGCAGACTGATGAAACACACTGCTGAGGGGAGCAGCGGGCGGCAGGAGAGGTCTGCGTGCCATGTGGGACCCTCGCGGGTGGCTGGGGATCGAACCGGCGCTGCAGAGGCCGCGGGCAGCCGCACAGCCCAGCGCTCAACCGCTGCGCCACTAGGGGAGGCACTGGAGTGATTTTTTGAAGACCAAAGAATGCCTAGGATTGCCAGTGCTACCAGAATCTATGAGAGGCCTGAAACTGATTCTCCTCCATAGCCTCCAGAAGGAACCAACCCAGTTGTGTCATTGATTTCAGACTTCTGGGCTACAGCACTGTAAGAAAATAAATTTTTGTTGCTTTAATCCACCAGCTTTGTCTTAATTTATTACAGCAACCTTAGGAAAGCAATATAGCATCCTTCCTTGTACACAGAGTCATATAAAAGTACACTTAGAGGAATTCCTATTTTTTTCTCAGTGGTCCCACTTGAGTGCTAACCTTAAGACAAAGTCAAAGTTTGTTATTTCTGTAATACTTGAAGAACCCATGGTGATTTGCAAAGTTTGTACTCACTTCCTCATTCACCACTTTTCCATCTCACTTTTGCACAGCCCTTTTAGATTGCAAATCAGCATCAATGTAGCATTTTCTCAAATAAAGGCTCTCAGAATTTCAGCTTTCCCATTCCATGACACATTTCATCATTTTCTTTTTTTTCATGGCAGTTGATAATGCAAATCAACAGAGTATATCTCTTCTTGTAATTTGCTTTTTACTTAGAACGCCAATTAGCAAGAGGGAATTGGAGAGTCATTTCTATGTGGAATATTTATTACCAAAATAAGAGACACGATGCTTAACATTTAATTGGTTTATAGTTCTGTGAAGCTAGTTTTCAAGGTCATAAGAAAATCTTATTTATGAACACAAAAAGGAAATGCTCACAGCTCTTTTAAAAACTTCAAAGTTGTGGGTTTTTTTTTTTTGGTTGAAATGTTCTTTATTGTTCACTAGATCATTTGTTAATCACATTAATGAAGTCTTCAGTTTGTTTTTTTTTTTTTTTTTTTTTGGCCTATTAGTTTTTCCAATCACTGAGGATGGGTTAAAGTGAAAAATATATAATCCTGGGTAACTATCACTACAACCAAGGTAAAGAATATTTTCTTTTTATTTTTTTAAAGGTTAACAAAAGGTTTATTTACAAGGCAAGGGGAATGAGGAAATGTACAACTCAGGGAGAAAAGAGGGAGACAAATTCTTAAATGTGTCCTACCCGTTCAAAGTTGTGTTTTCTTTTTGCACCAAACACCAAGTCTCAGATATCGTTAAATGTTCTTTTGATTAATAGAAGTAAATGTCACCCTGTCCCAAGAACAAATGAGTTGATTGCAAATGTGACTTCTTTGCATTCTCCTAACAACACTCCATACACAAACCAGTTTGCCAATCATTCTTATTTTCCTGAAAAAGTGGAAAGACTGATTGTAAATCCGCCACAGACTCATTCTCCCTTGTCCTTTGCTTCCTCTCATCCCTCAGTATTTTCACTCAACACTTCACCTTTTTATAGAGGTTGGGTCAAGCACCTATCCAACAACCCCCTTTGCTGCCCCTGCATGTTTTCATAACGTCCTGTGTATACTTCTCACCACTTGGTATTAAAACTTGCTGTTTAGGCCTTCCCGGTGGCGCAGTGGGTTGAGCACAGCGCCATGGAGCTGTCCGCAGCCTCTGTAGTGAGGGTTCGATCCCCGGCACAGAGGAGATACCCGATACCCACATGGCGCGGCAGACCTCTCCTGTTTTGCCCGCTGCTCCCCTCAGCAGTGTCTTTGGTCCGTCTGCCTGTTCTGCTCCCCGCTCTGTCTCTGGTGAATTCTCTCACCCTCCCGTGCCTCTGACTGTACCCCAGTTCTTGTAAAAATAAATATATCTTTTAAAAAAAAAAGCTGAAAGTTTAAAAAAAAAACTTGCTGCTTATACATTAGACTTAAGCCCTTTACCCACAGCAGTTGTGTCTCATTTCTGCCTAGTACCTAGACTACAGAAGGCATTCAATGAACATGTTGAATTCAATCTAACTGCAAATGTCACATATGTAGAGATGTATATAGCTCTAAGATGGCATCTGCTCCCTTACCACCTAACTTATCTCTTGGGGGAAAGCAGTATCTCTCTGTATTGTAAGGGGTGGCTCTCATTCCAGAATTCAGGCAAAGCCCCACGTCTCTCTGGTGATATGTATAACAAGCTCTTATTCTTAACAGGAATATTAATAGTCACTGAAGACACTTGAGATACTAGTTGATTTTTCTGTATCAGTATGAAAAGAATCATAAAAGTAGAGTGAATAGGGTCACTTTTTTCAAGAAGCCACTGTAGTCAGTGATTTCTAATTCATTATATTTATATTATCCATCTTCTAAAAATGAGTTGAGAATCAAGTTTTATAGACATTCTAATATTATTTGATTAGTTTCAGAAGGAAATGCATGAGTTAATAGTGGATTATCATTCCCATGTAGTAGAAAGATGTGTTAATGAAATATAATTGTCAACTATCCATACGTTAATGTGAACTATATGTGAGAATTTGATGTGCTTGCCTGCTCTATAAAACATTTTGAAGAGGGTTTTATGGATAATTTACAGCTAATTCACAGATCTCCACCACAGCTGAGTCAGAGTAACTTCATTTCACATTACTATCTACCTTTCTGCAAACTGATTGTCATTGCAGTTTGGGAGCAGAGAACATTTTTTCTAAGCTGTGTTTTATGGAACACCAGTGCACTTTGAGATATTAATAGCAAAAGTTTTGGAAAGTAGGTAAAACAAAAGTAGGTTTTCTCTTTAGAAGAATTCTGAGTGTTTACTATGTGTTATCACCAGGACTGATTTATCCACTAGGTTCCATAGCTACAGTGCCCAGGGCTTTTAGATAGCCCTAAACTATTTCAGTGTCTTTTAAAATAAGAAGAAAATGAAAATACAGTAATAGGTACTAGTAAATGCAGCCTGGATTTAATTAATCTTTATGCCAGTGCTGCCATAGAATATATTTTAATTGTTTTCACAAAGGCAAAACCATAAAGATCATGTGACCCTGGTTATAATTCTCTGAAAGGTGTGCTTTGCAGGGTTTTCCAAAACTTACTTGTGCATGAGAACCTTTTTGTAGAGTTTCTCAGAGGACAGGTGTAGGGTCAGGAATGGACACGGTGCAGGTTTTCTGATATCCAGCAGACCGGGTAAAGGAGGAGTCAGAGTCCTCAGTGGGTTTTTGCAAGTCTTTTATTGGGGTTCACCAGGCATATGGCAGGCAGGGGTGCTGGGGGGCTGGGAGGCTGGCAGTCTTCCCAGCCCCCAGCAAATCTTCCCTCTATCTGGGCTCTCTGGCGTTCTCTGCTTCTGCTTCTCTCTCGGCTTTTGCTGCTGCTGGCGTCCCTGTGACGCCACCCTTAAAAGCCCAGTCTTAGCCCAGGTGAATCCCATCTACCTCTGCCCACACCCTACTCCAGGTGCCCGCCATCAGGCATGCACTCAGGACCACAAGGATCCATCATCTATCCTGATGGCGGGAGGGCAGAAAAGCCTAACCTTTTTCCTTACCCTACAACAGGGTTAAGAACATTTGGACACATTTATGTAATCAAACGAACAATGGAACAAGAGTTATATAAGAATGGGATTTTAGAGATCTCTGCTACTCACTGTGCATCTTTTTGCAAGTCGTGTGATATTTCTGGCCCCCATATGAGAAAACAACTTGATGGCATTCAACTAACTGCCCCAAGTATGTTTTCCCGTTTAAAGGTAATATGATTTTATATTTTGAATATCCTGTACGGCTTAGTGAATTTTTATAAATTTATACATTTTGGTTAGAGCACAAATTCCAAGGAAAAGAGTACTATTCTGGGTATCAAACTGTCCCCCAACCCCCGCCCCGGTATGCGAGCCACAGGGCAAGTTTTCTGTTTTATATTTTGGGCCTGAATAGAATGGACCAATGAGGTACCCATCATGTTCATCAGCTCATTAGTTAATTATTTGGTGCCAAGTGGGCTGACTGTTCCTAAAATGGTCCAATCAGTCACTTAGCATTGCAAATGGTCCAATCAGGGAGGTGTCAATTAGGGCAAAGGATCCTGAAAGAGGATTAAGTCAATGTAGGAGCCAGTTTAAAGACTGTTCCTGGCCTCTGCTAAAGAAAGACGCATCCATCCAGCAGCTTACCTCCAAAGGAAGAGGAGAGAACTCTGTATCCGAGTCACTTTTAAGAGCTATTAATTGCTTCTGATCATCCAGCACGCCTACCGCTGCAGATGCCTCTTTGCTGTCCGGTTCAGGTTCCGGTGTTTCACTCTGTGGCTTCAGGCTTCTGCGGAGTCAAGTTAGCGGCCCCACCTACCTGTGAGCACCTCCGGGTGGCTGTGAGCTCCAGGCCGTCGTTGGCGGCTCGGCGCCATCATGGAGGAGCGACCTTTTATCTGGGACTTCTGGACACTATCAGGGTGAGCTAGCCGGTCACTTGTGGCCTTCCCCTGTTTGTTAAGTAAACCCCATTGTTATTGTTCCCTGAGCCCAAGTGGTCTTGCAATTTTGCACACAGGTGGAAACCCACAGACAGGACTTGCTCTCTATTAGGCACTGTCCTTTAACCTGCTATGGCACCCCTATACTCCGTTTCAGGCTGAAAGTCAGACTAAAAATTTTAGCCCCTCGTTTTGCCCTAACTCCTACCAATAACAAAGTCCACCAAATATTTCTCTCTCAAAACAAAAAAAAGGATAAGAAATTTAAATATTCCTATCTATATGGTGTTCTCTACTCAGGCAGCTGACAATTAAGCTGACAATCTTTTCCTCTGTGATGGGGACTGTGGTGGTGGTGGGGTTGAGCAAGAGAAGCCCCCAGGTTTTAAGTTTGGTGACTCCTTCACTGATTGCATTACCGACTCATCTTTTTTGACAGGTTAAGCTTTTGGTTTTGTAGGATAACAAAAGGAGAGGCCTTATAGATGGTTCTATACATGAGCATAAAATTCAGGGGCGAGGAAAGGTCTGGTATCTTTGGAATTCTTTAGCTATTGGAGTAGAAGAAATAGCCCTAGAGAATAATAGTGAGAACTATAGTGGGCTGAGGATATATGTATGGGGACTATCAACTTTAAGGGTAGTTATTGGAAGATAAACTCCCAAGAAGGGGACCCCCATAAAAACCAGGAAAGTACAAGGACAACTAGAAGAGGCTGTTATCAGGGAAACAGAGCAAAGGCGATTACAATGAAAATAGAGTAGAAAGTTTTAGACAAAAAAGGGGAAATAGACACTCATATTCACTCCAAGTGAGAACATGAATCACAACTTTCCTGAGAGTCAACTTGGCATTGTGCAGCAGGACTTTAATATTTACACCCTTAGACCCAATAATTCTTTTTCAATTTATTCTAAAAAAAAATCCCAAGGTAATTGTCAAAGACATGTACAAGGATGTATATACATCACCATTACTCATAAAAGAAAAGATTAAAAATATGGGTCAAATATCCAGTAGTAGAATATCATACCACAGCTATAAGCATCTAAAAAATATGTGAGGATATGAGAACATATTCACAATGTAATGTTATATGAAAAGCAAATAACAGGTACTGTACAGAATTGTGTCTTCATATATCTATATCCATCTACTTATTGATGCACATGGATATACTTCAAAATGTTAACAGTAGTTATCACCAAATAGTGTTATTACAGGTGACTTCATTTCTCTTCTTTGTATTTGCCTATATTTTCCAAATATTCTGTAATGCTATGCTCTGCATATTTGTGTCCCTCCCCCCAAAGTTCATATTTTGAAATTCTAACCCTCAAAGGTGATGGTATTAGAAGGTGGGGCTTGCTGCCTTTGATAGCTCTGCAGATAGAGCAGAAAACTACTGAAGCTGGGGCCTGCTGGGGGTGCTTAATCCCAGAGGTGGAACCCCCATGAATGTGATTAATGCTTCAAAAAGAGGGTTCAGAGAGCTCCCTCTCCACTTCCGCCATGTGAAGATCTGATGAAAAACCTGCTACCTGGAAAAAAGCCTTTTCCAGACCATGAACTAATACAGTAATGAACAAGCACTGTGTTTATAAATATTGATGGGGGGGCAAAGATTACACTTGAAAGGCAAGAGCATTTAACAGTGTTAAAGACACTGCAGTTTGGTTACACAGCACTGGAAAATATAGATTAAGTTTGGCAATTAGGTCATTATGTATCGTGGAAAATAGTTTCAGTGAAGAATGATGAAATTTCAGAGCTCAAGGAGTAAAATTGAGGTGAAAATCCCCATAAGCCAGTTTTTCTGCACTTTCAGGAGCTAAAAGAGGAAGAACAAAGAAAATCTGGATGGCAATTGAATAAGATACAGGTGTGAGGGCCTTTTCAAATGAAAAGGTCTTCAGGTGTTTATAGACAGAGGCGAGGATCCAATAAAGAGGCTGAGAGAGAGATGACTGACAAGGACAGGGCAGATACAGAAAGAAATTGAGCTGGGCCACCATTGTGGGTTGGCCTTGAACTAGTAAAGGACATTGCAGGCTTCCACAGTGAAGAAAAGAAAGTAAAAACCAATGAATATAGATATGTTTACAGAGAAATTGAGTGAGACCTCCTGATGACCTCAATTTTTCCACTGATGTTAAGGCAAGGTCACCTGCTGAGAATGAAATCAGCAGTTACGAGGAATGACTTGGGTAAGTCTTGAAGTTTTGTAACAGTTGTTGATGGGAATGGAAGACAAAACTAACCAAGACCAAGTAAAATGACAAGAGGGTGTGCCCGGGAGCCAACCAAATTTGGAGATCATAAATGTTTGTAGAATCATTGTGTGTGAATACTTGAAAATTCCTTTAATAGAGTAAAGCTACCAGGTGGAATGAAGTAGTGAGAAAGAAAGTAGGCAGTTGCTAAAATGGAGCATTTTCTAAACCATGACTAGATTCCAGGCATGAGCTTTTGAATAGGGAGTTAAAGGAATAGCAAAACCATTAAATTGGGCAAGTTATCTCCATGGATGTTTGAATCTAGAATTATCCTAAAAGAGGAAGATTGCGGGTTGGAATTTTTTGTGAAAAAGTGGCTAGCAAGATAGCAGGTGAGGTAAATTGGCCACAATTAAACGGGATTGGCGGTAAGAAAGGTGAGGTGGGCATGTTATTTACAACATAAAATTGAACAACGTACAGAAAGCTTCCGTGTTTGCATAAAGACATGTTTCTCCATTTCAGAAGTACTGATACATATCATAATGAGATATTGATATGCAATGAATCTTTCTCCTTTGCCATATCAATTTACCTCTCAATTCAAAGAATAGTGAATGTCATCTCTTGTACTCACCTGCTAGTATTCACAAACCCAGTCAATGGGCAGTTGATCCAAGTATTTTCTTGAGTTAAATCCAACCATGTCAAAAGGAGCACAAGATTGAATATTCTTTGGTGGCTTGTGACATCAACTGAGCAACATGAGTGAATTACAACTGCATGTCCCCTCTAGGGCTATCTATTATCCAATATGTCTTATTTAATTTTCAGTTCCAGGCAGGCAAATTGACCATGTATATTTGCTTGTGTCAGTAGCTAATTTTAGATCACTAATCTAATTGGCAATGGCATGCCCCTTTAGCTTGTCATGTAAAAATTCACATTTTCTGATTAATGTGATTCATTTATATTAGATTTGACTTGACAGAATGGCAATGTGTAATATAGGAGGCAAGTATGACAGGATTTCTCCCTCTCCCACTCAGTCACACTCTTTATAAATGATCCAGTCAAGGCATCAGCCTACAGTGTCTTGCCTTTAATGAGATAAATGTTGAACTTGCACCTATTCTAATGTGACTTCTTTGGTATTTTCTCATGAGCAGAGCAGCCCTTATCAGAAGGGCAACAGTTTAATGTATAATCTTAAATATACATGTATATGTAGCCTACATCTCATATACTGCTTTGAGAAAAGGGTTATTCTTTTGTAATTGTTGTCTTGTGTCTGTGTTTTTGTCTAAACTGTTTAGAGTTTGCATAAAGCTGGAGTTTATTTTTAAATGCAATTTAAAAACAGTGGCAGGTGTTATTAAGTGATATTGTAATTAGTCTGAAAAAAAACTGGTAAAATGAGGATTGCAATGAAAAAAGGAAATATATTAAAAGTCTAAAAAAAGGAAAAAATATCAGGCTGGGAATTCTTGTTATTAAAAGAAGATAATTTTACTTAAAATAACTTATGAGTTTTATATATACTCTATACTCTTCCCTTTTACAAGTTTTTCTTACTATGCTAATCAAATGACTAATTCTCAGAGGACTTGAAAATTACTTTCTCCCTATTTTTTTTTTTTCCCAATTGGATAGACAAGAATTATCTGGCTGGGTACATTGCTCAGATTTAGTCTTTAAAATATCTGTAAGCCTCATATCTGTCTTCTCTCCATAGCTAAATTACTTTTTTTTAGCTTTATTGAGGCATAAGTTGCAAATAAAAAATATACGTAATTGTAGCGACAGGAAGGCACAGGGCAGGATCTCTATGACTCGAGCAGACGGGGTAAAGAAGGAGAATCCTGGAGCCCTCGGTGGCTTTTGCAGGCTTTTTTTTTTGGGATTTACCAGGTACACGGCAGGCAGGGGTGCCGGGGGGCTGAGGGGCTGGCAGGCCTCCCAGCCCCTAGCTAGTCTTCACTCTTTCTGGGCTTTAGGGCATTCTCTCATGGCCTCTGCTCTCCTCATTCCCTTTCGCTCATTCTCCCCTGGTGTCCCCGTGACGCCGCCCTTATAGGCCCAGTCTCAGCCCAGGTGTACCCACTTAGTATGCCCACACCCTACTCTAGGTGTGCCATCAAGCATGCATTCTGGACCACAGGGATCCATCATCAACACTGATGGCTGGAGGGGCAGAAAAGCCTGATACTTTACTTACCCTGCAATATTTAAGGTATACACCTTGATTTAATATACATATATATTCAGAAGTGATGACCACAATTAAGCTAATTAACATCATTTCACATATCTGTTGCCTCTCATTGTTCACATTGTCGCCTCTCATGTGTTCATGTTGAGAACACTTAACATTTACTTTCTTAGCAACTGTCAAGGATACAATGCAGTATTCTTAACTGTAGTCATGATGGTATACGTTAGCTTGCTGAAACTTATTCCTCCAAATGTTCAATCACTATCTGCCACCAAGCTATCCCCCACCCTCCTTCCCCTCTGGTAAGCACCATTTTGTTGTCAGTGCCTAAAGTTTTGTTTTTATTGTGTTTTATGATTGCTTTTGCTTTTCTTTATATTCTACAAGTGAATGAAACCATATGGTATTTATTGTCTTTCTTTTTTTTGACTTTTTCACTTAGCATAATTCCCTCATCATCCATCCATGTTGTTGAAAGTGGCAATGTTAAATCTTTTTGTGGCTGAGTACTATTCCATTGTGTAAATATATCACATATTCTTCATTCATTTGTTGTCAGGCACTTGGGTTGTTTCAACATCCTAGCTATTGTAAACAGTGCTGCAATGAACATAAGAATGCATGTATCTTTTTGAATTAGTGTTTTCATGTTTTCTGGGTAAATACCCAAAAGTGGGTGTTTTTAGGAACCTCCATACTGTTTTTCAAAGTAACTGCACCAGTTTATAGTCCCACCAATAGTGCACAAGGGTTCCTTTTTCTCCATATCCTCATCAACACTTATTATTTCTTGACTTTTTGATAGTAGACATTCTAGCTGGTAAAAGGTCAAATTTCATTGTGGTTTTGATTTGTATTCCCTAGTGATATGCCATGTAGAACATCTTTTTATGTGTCTATTGTCCATCTAGATTTTTTTTTGGTGAAATGTCTACTTAGGTCCTCTATTTTTTTAATTTTTGTTATTGAATTGTACACATTATTTATATATTTAAGTTATTAATCTCTTGTTTGACACATGACTTGCAAACATTTTTCCCCATTCAGTAGAACTTTCAATTTTGCAAAAAGTTCCTGTTGCTCTGCAGAAGCTTTTTAATTTGATGTATTCCTAGTTTGTTTATATTCTCTTTTGCTTTATTAAAATGCAGAATCCTTAAGAAGAAACCTTATTTAACTTTTAATACCCAATATCTATCAATAACACAGTGCCTGACCCATAGTGTTTATTAAATGATTGTAAATAAACATGGCTAGGTATTCTGAAGTATAGTCTTCATACAAGGAAGGTTTCATATGCCATCAAAATATCGATTATGAGTAAATAAAAATGATGGAGAATATTCCAGAACTTAAGAGTATATCCCTTCTTCACTATGCTGTTGCTATCACCATAATCCATATTTTTATACATCAGCCTGAAAAATATTATTTCTATAGTAGTTTCATGGGAAGTTTTCCCAAGTTTTGGCTCCTCCATTCAACCAGCACAGGAATAGTATTTCTTAAGGGCTACCATAATTGTGCTACTTTCTTCCTCAGCAAGTTTCTTACCACATAAAGTCTTAGTACTTTTGCTCTAATGCCAGTTTTCCAAATCACAATAATTATACTGGCATTTACAAGTTCACATATTTTTAATTAATCCTTAGCAAACATGTACTTCTGCAGATGGGAAAACCGAGACTCAGAGTGGGTGATAGCTTGCAAAGCATCACAACCAACCTTAATAAGTCTGACTTCAGGTTGTCAAATTCTAAACAGTGTCATGGGCTCTTTCCACCGAATCATACTAGATTTACCTTTCCTACCTTACTTGTCCTTACTTTTCTTCACATACAGTTGGTACTGGTCATTCTGGTGTCCGCATTATCTCCACAAATAAAACAGGTACAACAAATTTGTTCATCCCAGCCCTTTATGGAATGCCCTTTCTCCTTCCTTTAGAGACAAATTCTACCCAATTCCAGGACAACACAAGCCCCATCTCCTCTGCTTCATTGACCTCCATCTCCTTTCAAATTCTATAGCATATCATGCAACCCCCAATATTAGCCTACTGTCAATCATTATTTTATGGATGTTAATCTTTCCTACCAAAATATATTTTGAGCTGCCCGAGGGCAAGTTCGTATCATACTTTATATGCCTTTGTTATGCCTTGGCAGACATACGCCCATTGTAGATGACAATAAGTGCTGACTCCTTCACTGCTATTTTTTGTTTTAAATGAGTGTTTACTTTTTTTTTTTTTTTGCTTTTTTCTCAATGAGACTAAAGCAGATTTGTTCAAAAGCTGTAATTGAACTTTAGCCCTTAGTCATTCTGTATTTTAGTTTTGCAACATAATAACAGTAATTCTTATTAGGTTAATTTTTCCATTCAGCATAAAACAGTGAATCTAAAACACTGGAAATAATGAATTATAGTCATGTATCACTTAATGATGGGATACATTTTGAGAAATGCATTTTTAGTAAAAGGAGAAAGATTTATGTGATATGAAGAGAAAACAGTATGAGAAAAATGCATTTTTGCTCAATTTCATTATTGTACCAACATAGAGTGTGATTACAGAGGCCTAGATGGGCTCACCTCCTATATTTCTCAGCTCAATGGTACAGCCTGTTGGGACCACTTTGCATTGCAGTCCATTGTTGACTGAAACGCCATTAAGTGACACATGTCGGTACTTTAGGAGTATTCTAAATGCCATTGGGGTTTTCAGGGGGACCTGAATAATTTGCAGATGCTTGTGTCATACATTTCTATACTCCCAAAAGATCTATTAAAGTGAAATAATTGTTTATTAAAAACAAACACAGCTCACTTCGACCCAGAGAAATGTAGTAGGCAAGGTAAGATTAGTCTTTTGGTTCCTAATGTCACCTCAAACTGTTTAAATAACATTGTGATGGAGAAACAACTCTAGTATGTGCCAGCTAGAGTGTGCACTCCAGCTCCTGCTACTTGTTTTACCAAGAGCCACATTTTTTTCCCAAGTCTTCCTCCTGTCCTTTGTACACCAACCTACCTCCCCGTGCCCTACCCCATCAGATGTCTGAATCTTTTTAGCACAAATTTAATCTAAATAACTTAATTTTCATTTTGGTAAAATGACTTTAAGATGCTCCATTTCTTTGAGTACATTTTCCCATCAATTATTGTGGATTTCAATAGTATAAAGGAACAAAGTTATTAGAAAGATATCCATACTAACTTGATAGAATATTTCTGTGAAGATTCCTAGTGATGACTCCTTAGATGTAAACTTTATATCCTTTTTGTATCTCTTTTAATTCTGACATCATTCTTTTCTCAACTTTCTTACACATTAATAATAGTGGTATAGGCATTTTCCAAGATTGATGGATGACTAGCTAAAAGGTTTCATAGCCCAAGGCAAGGGAGAGGTCCATTAACTTCACATGGTCAATAATTTCCCGGGTAATGCCCTCTTCTAAGATTTTATTGCTAATAAAATCCATGTTTTAATGTTCATAAAAATTAAGCATCATTGTAAGTTGCTCATTCTTTAAATTATACCTGTCCTTGCTTTTTTTGCTGTGTCTTCATTCTTGAAATATGTTGATTTGCTCTTTTGTATATTTCTTTAAAATTTAAATTGGCTTGCTTTTTTATATATTTAGAGTCCCACACTTGGAAACTTAACAATTGTTTTCAAGGGACACATTTCTATAATTCCCTTTACAAAAAGAATTAACGATGGTATTCTGAAATGGAATAGCTGCCATAGCTTTTGTCAAACTTTTACTGATGAAGAAAAAAAATACTCACTAGTTAGGAAAAATAACAAATTTATTTTGTTGTGTTAGTGAATTGATTGAATCAGACTAAATATGAGGCCATGTCTCCTGCATACCATTTTTTTTCATCCGAAGAAATATTCTGTGAATTATTACTGGACTTTTAGTTTAACTTGGCAACACATCTGAAATCGTTGACTCTTTTTATGGCTTTTAATTTCTAAATCTCAGATCACAAAATTTAGAAGGGTCCTTTGCTTTTTCAGAAATATGTGCCAGTGGGCTTTCATTTTTTTAAGACAAAACTATAGGTATTACCTGGTAAAATAAAAGGGGGAAAGCTTGCTAAAGTATTTTCTACTCAAGTAAGCTACCAATAATCTATGATTTGGGGCTCATGTAGTCACATCCAGATTGTAACCAAATACAGAATGTATGGTTCCCACTCCTGGTTTTCTGTCATTCAATGATGAGATTAAAAAGCACAGAGGAAATGGGTTGGGAATCAACAAATCTTACTCTGAGCTCACTCCTTCTAGCCTAGAAACCTCTGAAAAATAGCTTAGCCTCCTAGTATATCACTTCTTTGAAACAATATTTGATAGCTATGATATTTGCTCTGTCTAACTTTCAGGATGGTACTGAGAAACAATGGAGGCAATGTTGGGTAAGTGTACTTTCTAAAATCTAAAGCCCCCCAAAATGGTGCCTTTGAGATCACCTACCAAATGGAATATATTTAGCTGTATTTCAGCTTTGCTGCCATCCCTTAGCATGAAATGTCTCTCTATAAATTACCTTGCCATTGGCAACTTATGAAAGAAAAAAAACAAGGTCACGAAAATATGCTTGAGTTATTCTTTTGCATGTTAATAAGTGAAAATGGTATCCATTATGGCCCTGTAAGTTGTAAAACCCCAGCCAGCCATGTTAGCTAATTATGTTAATGTTAGATGCTGTAGAATGTTGAAGATTAATCACAATATAGAATTTGTCTAAACATCCATTTCCTACCTGCCAATCTGTTCCAACTACTAATCAGTCAGGCAGAAAACAGAGAACTCCAGCCATTAGAAAACAAATGGGCACACATATATAACTACCAATGTGCCCGAATCCTTCATTTTTTGATGAAAGCATATTGCCTGGGCTGGAATCACATTGTAAATATTTGCTTGGCCTTTTCAAATAAAATGGATTTACCTTTCTATATAGAGCTATATAGTAGACAAAAAAAAAAAAAATCACTGGGCCTCCTCTGGTGGTGCAGCGGTTGAGCACTGGGCTGTGGGACTGCCCGCAGCCTCTACAGCACTGGTTCGATCCCTGGCCACCAGTGAGGGTCCCACATGGAGCACAGACCTCTCCTGCCGCCCGCTGCTCCCCTCAGCAGTGTACTTTGGTCCTTCTGCCTGCTCTGCTCCCCGCTCTGGCTCTGATGAATTCTCTCACTCTCCCGCGCTTCTGAGTATACCCAGTGCTTGTATGAATAAATAAATAAATCTTTTTAAAAAAAAAAAGCAAAAATCAACATGTTTAAAAAAAAAATCCCAACTCTATTCAATCAGACCAAACAAATACTTCCAGTATTACCCTACTGATCTGGTATAGAAAACCACTCCATTCTTTTTTTTTTTTTTTTTTTTTTTTTTTTTTTTTTTTTTTTTTTTTTTTTTTTTTTTATATTTATTTTTTTTTTTTTTAAATATTAAATTTTATTTTTATATTCCCCCATACAATTGCAAACGCCCCATTCTGACCCCAATCCTTCCCCTCCCGCCCCCCACCCCCCAAAAAGTGTCTCTGGTTCATAGTTTTTTTGTTGATTTTGATTTCACACTTCTTATATTCATTTTCCTGGTCCCTTATTTAAGTTTTCTAGATTCCTGCTATGAGTGAGACCATCCGGTATTTTTCTTTTTCTTTCTGGCTTATTTCGCTGAGCATGATCCCTTCCAGTGCCATCCATGTTGCTGCAAATTGCATGTGTTTATCTTTTTTGAATGCTGAGTAATATTCCATGGTATATATGTACCACATCTTCTTGATCCAGTCATCTATTTTGGGCATTTGGGTTGTTTCCAAAGCTTAGCTATTGTAAACAGTGCTGCTATAAACATAGGAGTGCAGGTGCTCTTTGGAATTGATGTTTCTGTGTCCTTTGGGTAAATACCTAGGAGTGGAATTGCTGGATCATATGGAAGCTCTATGTTTAGTAGGTCCAGAATCTCCACACAGCTCTCCATAGTGGTTGGACCAGTTTGCACTCCCACCAACAGTGCACAAGAGTTCCTTTTTCTCCACATCCTCGCCAACATTTGTTGTTGCTAGTTTTTTTAATATGTGCCATTCTCACTGGTGTGAGATGGTATCTCATGGTAGTTTTGATTTGCATTTCCCTGATTACAAGTGATGTTGAAATTTTTTCATATGCCTGTTGGCCATTTTCATTTCCTCTTCAGAGAAGTTTCTTTTTAGCTCTTCTGCCCATTTTTTGACTGGATTATTTTCTTTGTTGTTGCTGAGTCTCATCAGCTCTTTGCAGATTTTTGTGATCAGTCCTTTATCATTAGTGTTGGGTGCAAAAATGTTCTCCCAGTTGGTGGGGTTTCTCTTTGTTTTTGTTATGTCTCTTTTGCTGTGCAGAAGCTCTTTAATTTGATGTAGTCCCAGCTGTTTATCTTCTCTTCACTATCACTGCTTTGGGTGATGTGTCTGTAAAGATGTCTTTGATGAAACCACTCCATTTTCTAACTGATAAGAAATTTAACTCAAAGAAGCCATTGATATGAGATAGCTTAAACTGGGCTGTGGAAATTATTGAACGTTTTCTAAAGTTGGGCAGGAAATCTTCATGTCTATAAATTCTTTGGCTGTAAAAATCCATATTCCTTAATAAATTAAAAGTAATCTCAGTTACATGCAGTACTTTCTGGGGGGTTGTTTTGTCATTTTGGGAAGGACAGTTCATGGTGAGAAACTGTCCCTGGCCCTCCAGTATCCTTACCAACAATCATCATGACAAATGGCTTTTAGGAATAGAAGTCACCCATTATTGAGAACCACTGGAAAGAAATTTCACAAAGGAAATCTATACTTTTGTCAGAGGAGAGCCTAGAAACACACAGAAAAAATAATTTAAAAAGTGACAATCATCACTTAAAATACAGTTTATTTTAAGATTTATTTATTTATTTATACAAGCACTGGGTACAGTCAGAAGCGCAGGAGGGTGAGAGAATTCACCAGAGCCAGAGCGGGGCACAGAACAGGCAGACCGACGAGATACACTGCTGAGGGGAGCAGTGGGTGACAGGAGAGGTCTGCGCGCCATGTGGGACTCTCGCTGGTGGCCGGGGATTGAACCGGTGCTGCAGAGGCTGCGGGCAGCTTCGCAGCCCAGCGCTCAACTGCTGCGCCACCTGGGAGGCCCGAATTTTTCTATTTTTATAGTTGCAAAGATACAACTAGAGGGTACAAGATGGGGAACCATATTTTCAGTTTGTGGTCAGAAAAGTCAAGACAGGACAATGCGCCTTTCTTAGAATATTGCATACTTTCCCTACCTGACTCAGTTCTGTTCATTTCTTTGCTACCTGATTGGATGCCATATTGTTTTAATAGCATTTCCTGATTGGGTCTCATCAGCTATCACCAAATGACCATTCTATATAAGACTATACAGCATACAAGAATTATAGTATAATTTCTAATAGTTACACTATGCCATACACACTGCATGCACAAACGTGAACTATTTTCACCTTAAGAATTTCTGTAATTAGGGCCTCCCCGGTGGCGCAGCGGTTGAGCGCTGGGTTGCGAAGCTGCCCGCGGCCTCTGCGGCGCCGGTTCGATCCCCGGCTGCTCCCGGGCCACCAGAGGAGGGTCCCACATGGCGCGCAGACCTCTCCTGCCGCCCGCTGCTCCCCTCAGCAGTGTACTTCGCTCCTTCTGCCTGCTCTGCTCCCCACTCTGGCTCTGGTGAATTCTCTCACCCTCCCGCGCTTCTGACTATACCCAGTGCATGTAAAAACAAAACAAACAAATAAAATAAATAAATAAATAAAACATGCCTCTATTAAAAAAAAAAAAGAATTTCTGTAATTATATGCTGGTATTAAAATAAGAGCTTCTGTTTTAGCTCATGTTCATATTTCATCTCAGAAATACATAATTGTTAGATCTTAAACCAAAACAGATAGTTAAAAAAAAAACCCAGCATTTAAATTTGATTGAGCACCTTTTTAGGGTGTATGAGAAAAGGTGACCAAAAGAATAAAAGATCTAATCCAATTGATGTTTGGAGGCTTTCACAAATAAATTTCCAAGCTTGAATCAAAGACCTGTTTGGGTTTTTTTACATATAGTCTGTAACTATTGACAGGCAGGTGTGAGAACACAAGTGCGACCTATTATTCATGAAAATCTGAGTTGGTGGTCAATTTCATTGAAGAGAAACAAGTATTGAAATCAAATTTTCATTTATAGCCCCTCCTCTTCTTTTCAAATGCCTCAATTTATTGTATTAATGGCACTTTAAACCCAGAACTAGTGAATAGCACATGAAGACTGGAAAGGCAGTTGAATTTACATTACAGTACTCTTCAGCTTATCCTTTAAAATTCACACCTCTACCAAAAAAAAAAAAAAAAAGCCATCAAAGTGGGATATCACTTAAAGGAATTTTCAAGTGCAGGCATTTGCAAAGCTGACTGAAGAAACTAGAAGCAATGAAATAGCCGAAGGAAGAATGTCAGAACTAGCTTGAGGTTTCAGTGTGAAGGCCTTGCTTCCTAATTGTTATTATGCTTACAAGGACACTCTGTAAAAAGAAAAATGAACGCATTGTTCAACACCTGCTGTAAAAAGATGCTGGGACTCTGTGGCTTGCTTAAATCATTCCCCCCCCCCCCGGAACAAATTGCCGAACAAGCCCTAGGCCATTTAATTTCCAAATACCAGTAATTAAAATGAGTAACATCGTCAGAATTTGGCAGGGCCACAGCTTTCTTTTCCCTTTTCATTTTCACATAAATTTCAGTGAAGGTCAGATTTGTTGAAGGGAGGAGAGGGGGCGAAACCTGCCGGCCGTGTGCTCATGGGAGGTTAAAATATGACTTGTTCACAGTATCCCTCATAGTTCAGGACTTAATGGTCCTTGACGGGGATAACCTAGAAGTTAATTTTACTCTGTGTCCCAAAAGCAGTCATTGTCAATGTAATCTTTCTTGCGGGCTGAAGGGTATCGTCAACAAATGATCTGACTTTCAATAGCAATTGACCAGCACTGTCTCAAACGCAAAGAGTCATGGATGTGACTCCTTATTGATCTGCTTTCTGTTCCTAGTCGGAAACCTTTTTCGCTTTATCTCTTACACGGTCCATCTTTCTGTATTTCTCCCTAAGAATTAGTTCTTAATAGTTCTCATATTATTTTTCTTCAGGTGAGAGTACATCCAACACATAAACTGTAGAATGTAGCAAAATACAGTGTGCACCTGTATCGAGAATAAAACTACACGATCTGGCCAACTCTTTGCTTGGGAGAATGGGGCAGGACAGTGTAGAGAAAAAGTTTTTCTTTCTTCTACTGGGCAAACTGAGTCGAGTCACTTCACCCCTCTTGGTCTCACTTTCCTAATCTACAAAATGGAAATATGAAAACACATTCTGTGAAGTCAGTGAACTCAGACTTGCAAGGCAGATTAATGCAGAAGAAATAATCTAAGTCTAATTTCCACAAAGAACTCATGGATAAACAAATATGACTTTTTCTTGTTCAGTCTACTCTTACCCTAAAGAGAGCACTTAAGCCTGATCTCCTTGAGGTATGGTTTCGCCTTTCCCATGTGAGAATAACAGGTGTTGGTTTTCAAAGACCAACCCCTTGGGTTGTTTTCCACAGCAGCCAAGACACAGAGGATGGCTGTTGGAATCTATGGAAGCTGGTAGTAAATGTCAAGGGCATGTGCATCTGCAAAAACCTTGAGTGGCAGAGCCTGCTAGGAGGGACATTGTATAGAACGGCTGTGCTGCATGATTGCAAGCCTCCGAGAGTGGAAAATGTGAGAATGGAGGATGAAGGATCAGCTTAAAAAATCTTTTCAGATATGTGTATGAACAATGGTGAATTATGTATTTGTATATAAGTTGGAGTACAACCTGATATGCTATTGTAGATAAATGGAGAACAAGACTGAGACCTAATGGTTTTCATTGAGCTAATGATAACAAAAATTCCAAAGAAAAAAAAATGCAGAGTGATGAAACCCAGTACTTAGTGTTCTTTTTGTTGTTTTATTTATTGAGGTAACATTGGCTTACAACACTGTAAGTTTTAGGTATGCAGTTTCACACCTTGCCAACTGTATATGCCACACCACACACCCCCACCAAAGGTCTGGGTCCAGTCCACCACCATCCAGTTGACTCCCTCTATCATTTTACCCATTCCCACCCACCCCCACACTTTGCTCTGGTGACCACCATTCTATTGTCCGAATCTCAAGGATTTTTGTTTTGTTTATTCATTTGCTTTGATTCTTTGTTTTCTCCATATAGGTTGACAGTGTTTGTCTTTTTCCAGCTGACGTACTTCAGTTAGCATAATCCCCTTAAGGTCCTTCCATGTTGTCACAAATGGCAAGATTTCAACTTTTATTTTAATAACCAATAGTATTCCATTGTGTATATATATCACATCTTCTTTATCCATTGATCCATCAGTGGGCATTTAGGTTATTTCCATATTTTGGCTACCGTGATTAGTACTGTAAGGACATAGGGATGCTTATGTCTTTTTGAATTGCTGTGTTTCTTTGGATAAATGCTTAGAAGTAGAATGGTTGACTCATAAGGTAGCTCCATTTTCAATTTTTTGAGAAACCTCTGTATTGTTTTCCATATGGGTGCACCAATATACGTGACCACCAAGAGCAGATGAGGGTTACCTTTTCTCTACATCTTTTGCTGACAATTACTGTTTCCTGTCTTTTGATAAAAGCCTTTCTAGCACGTATGAATGATATCTCATTGTGGTTTTGATTTGCAATCTCTAATGATAAGCAACGAGGAACATATTTTCATGTATGGGTTGGCCGCCTGTGCATCTTACTTTGTGAAATGTCTATTTAAATCCTTTGCCCATTTTTTAATTAGGTTATTTGGTTTTGTTGCTTGTTTATATATTTTGGATCTATATAATCCTTGCTAATATATGATTTGCAAATATTTTTCTCTTTCAGTTGATTGCCTTTTAATATTTATGATAGTTTCTTCTCCTGTGCACAAGCTTTTTAGTTTGATCGAGTCTCATTTGTTTATTTTTGCTTTTGTTTTCTTATTATTGGAGATGAATCCACAAAGACATCACTAAGGTCAATGTCAAAGTGTGTACTACATATATTTTCTTCTGTGTATTTTATCATTTAGGCCCTATATTCAAGTTTTTAATCAATTTTGATTCCTCTTTGTGTATGCTGAGATAGTAGTCTAGTCTCAGTCCTTTGCTTGTGTCTGACCAGTATCCCCAACAGCAAAAATGAAAACATAGGGCCTCCCCTTGTGGCGCAGGTGGTTGAGTGCCACGCTGTGAAGCTGTCCGCAGCCTCTGCAGCACCGGCTTGATCCTGGCTGGCCGGCGAGGGTCCCACATGGAGGGGCAGACCTCTCCTGTCTCGCCCGCTGCTCCCCTCAGCAGTGTATTTGGTCAGTCTGCCTGTTCTGTTCCCCACTCTGTCTCTGGTGAATCCTCTCACCCTCCTGCATATCTGGCCTGTACCCCAGTTCTTGTATAAATAAATAAATCTTTAAAAAAAAAAAAATGAAAACATATGTCCATACAAAAATTTGTACATGAATGTTCATAACATTATTCATAATAGTAAAGTGTGGAAACAATCCAGATGTCCTTCAACTAATGAATAGATAAATAAGTTGTGGCTTACCCAGCCAATGAAATATTCACCAATAAAAAGGAGTGAAGTACTGATATATGCCACAACATGCTAAGTAAAAGAAGCCTATCACAAAATACCACATGCTGTAAGACTTCATTTATATGAAAAGTCCAGAATAGACAATTCTTTGTAAGCAGGAGGGAGACTAGTGTTTACCTGGGGTGGGAATGGGGATGGCATTACTGCTGTTAATACAGGGATTCTTTTGAGAGGAATGGACATTCTAAAATCAGAATATGTGTAGTACTGGTTGCACAACTCTGAATATACTAAAAATAATAGATTTGTACACTTGAAATGGGTGAATTTTATGTAAATTCTGTTTCACTTAGGCTGTTTTTTTATTTATTTAAGATTTATTTATGTATACATACAAGAGCTGGGGTGCAGGCCAGAGATGCAGGGGGTGAGAAACTCCACCAGAGACAGAGTGGGGAGCAGAACAGGTGGACTGACTGAAATACACTGCTGAGGGGAGCAGCGGGTGAGTCAGGAGAGGTCTGCTGCGCCATGTGGGCAGCTCCCTTGCTGACCGGGGATCGAACTCACGCTGCAGTGGCTGGCAATAGCTTGACAGCACTGTTCTCAACCCCTGCGCCACCAGGGAGGCCCTAGGCTGTTTATTAAAGCATAGTTTCTCCCCTTTTTTTGCTGGGGCTATGCTAGGAAAGTACGTGTTTTGTAGCAATAAAATCACACAAAACAATACGTTGTGCTGATTGGCAGAACTCAGCAACCAGACCGGACAGATTTCATGGTGATGTTGGCAGCTTGGTAGAGGAAGAAGCAGCAGTAAATAAAGCAGTGTTTTCTTACCCTCGTACACTCCCCAATGAGTCTGGTAAGCTCACTGAGCCTTAATATTGCCTAGAAAAAGGAGAGCTTGAACTGGATAAATTCCCAGTTGTTAACAATTCTAAATATTCTATTTACCTTAAAGATTTAGACAAAAATAATCACTAAAATGATACTTGGAATATCCCGTTATACCAAATATCACTGAAAAATATTATTTTGACTGTTTAAGCCAAAAGATTTATCTCAATTCAAAAGTATAACCAAGGTAATCTCAAGCATTTCATCTCATCTCTTCAGTGTTATTGTTCTGTACTTTAATGCTAATTATGAAGTCCAGATTTTATACAAAAACTATCATTTATGTAAGAAGCAAAATTATTTGCCTGATACTAATTTTGCTCATATTTTTTCACCAAATTATTTTCAAAATCTTTTTATTTTAACTGTTCTGAAGTAAGTGAAGAACATGAACCAGTTTAATGCAATGAAAAAGAATATTTTGGCACCACTTACAACATCTAAATGGCTTTCCACTTTCCTTGGTCACTACATACTCAGAAGTCCTTATTCTATTAGTTACTAAGGTAACCCAAAGCTGGCAGCCTGTTGACATACCTTTCAAGGACAAGAGATTTTGCACCATTTCATAGATAATGTCACATTAACCTCAAGTTCATCTTTTTCACAAAAGAACAATAATTATTTGAATGAATCTGTTGTAATTTTATTCTTTGTTTTTTAAAGGGACTGTTTGCTGTACTTTCCTTGAGCTCGGGTACTATTATTCTGTTTTTAAAATAATGTAGTTGTAGAAGTCAGATATCTTTATTGATTCCTGCATTAAACCACTTACTTGGTCTTTTTGTGGGTTACTTACAGCCTCTGTCCGAATCCATGTAGTCATCCAAATGGTCCTCAAAAGAGAACATCCTTTGATCTACCCTTACAAGCCTCATAAAGATATATCTACTGAAAATCAAGGCAAAGAGGATATAATGGGCTTAGAAAATAAACTCAGTCTTTTTGCCTTTTTGTCATTAAATGTAGTGCATAGACTCACATGAGAGGAGCAAGATTTTCTGTCTTTTTGTTAAGAATGAGGAATTGAATAGCTATATATTTTTAAAAAGTTGCAATCTTGCTATTCGCAACAACATGGATGGACTTTGAGCGTATTATGTTCAGTAAAATAAGTCAGATACAGGAAGGCAACTACTGTATGATTTCACTCATAGAGATAATCACAGCAAATGAATAAAAAAAGGAAATACAAACTCCTAGACTATAGGAACAGAATTGTGGTTAATAGAAGGAAGGTGAGACGTGGGTCACTTGGGTAAAGAGGCCAATTGTATGATGGAAGATGGAAACTAGACCCAATTGTGATCATAATGGAGTATATACAGATGTCAAATTATAGTTCTGCACACCTGAAACCTATATAACATTATAAACCCATGTAGTTTTGATATTTGTTTTAAAAGACTGGGAGTCATGGAGAGCAAGTATAATTTTTTCTCATAGCCCATCATTATAATGTGAATGAACATAGGTGTGCCACCAATGGCATCTAAAAAGTAGCTACTTTGCAAAGTTGAACACAGTGCTGAGAAATCATTACACTTTTGCAAATAATCCAAAGAAGTAGTAAACCTAGATAAAGGTAAATTTGAGGTAATCTATTAAGTGGTACCAAAATCACTATACTGACAGCATATTACTTCTCTGTTTAACAATTACACTTGAGATATTTCCCATATAGTTAATCGGATCTAAGAAAATACCTAAATCTAAAATCATGGTACTTACAAACTCTCCCCATAAATCAAGCTCTAACATTTATTCCTCTGAAGTGCTTCAAGTACTTATGTATCAACAAGTCATGAGAGCTCTTAAATTATTATTTACATTCAGCTTAGTGTATCTTTAGGCATCCTTAAATCTGACCTTATCCACTTGGATTCCATAAAAAAAAAAATATTTCTGGACTTTGGCGGTTATATCAAGGTCATGTTGAATGACTCAGATGTGTTAATAAAATGACTCAGAATAAAATATATTCTCTAAAATAGTAGTCCTCTACTCCCTTTAGCAAATACTACATGCCTGTAACAGTTAAGATGCTAAACTAAACACTGAAATTAATTCAGTGGTATATTTACTGGTGTAACTGCCCATTTAAAGTTTATCTTGTTAATTTTTATTACTTCCCTGTGGCATTCTAACCTTTATCTGAAGAGTAGGGAAATCATCCACCATATGCAAATTTTGTATTTGATTATTAACATCCAATTATGTTCTAATTAATTTGGAAGCATTAGAAGACAAATGACATGTTTGCTTACAGAAGAAAACCTTGCCATTGAAAATTCAAAATAAGTAAATACCCCATTTCTTTATTCATGATTTTAGGAATACCAATTTGCATGGGATGTATGATAGTTAATAAAAAGTGTGAAATTAGGAATTGGGTTACTTATGTCATGGTACTTCTGAAAGAACATTTTGGAAGTAACAATCTTGTGTACTTGAAAGTCACTGAGGGAGTAGATAAAATAAATAACTTCCTGGATCTTTCCACCTGTTTTAATTGTTGTCTGTGCTTATTTATAGATTTTTGGGGGGTTTCACTATGTTAATGAAATTTTAAAAGGGCACAGTCAAGTTACATGGAGCTTTATTTCATCAACTAACTCTTTGCTTCTTAAAATTAGGTTCAAAATTCAATTAAGATCACATAGATGGTTGCTGAGAGAGTAGACCTTAAGTGTTCTCCACACAGAAAAATTTAAAAAAGTAGTAATTTTGTCACATGATGGAGGTGTGAGCCAACCCTATGCTAGTCATCATTTTGTAAATATATCAAATCAATAGGTTGTACACAAGGTTTTATGTCTATTATATCTCAATAAAGCTGAAAAAAAAGATGTCTCTTGTTTTCTGAATTTGGTTGTGAAGAAAATATAACTTGAAAACTAAATTCATAGCTATAAGACAAAGAATCTGGTTCCTGTCACATTGTTGCCTACTAAGGTATTCACAAATTCACCATTCACAAATAAGCTGGCTTATATAGAATAGAACAATGACCCCAACATGGAAAATGTGAAAAGATTTGGAGAGGAGCTTTTGCTTGGAAAAATTCTAAAATTTATGGGAAAAGATGAAGTATTATAGTAAACTCTGTGGTATTTTTCAGACAATAAAAAGATTACCTTTTTTTGTTAGATTTTGTTGAAGAGACGATATGCTGAGAGATTCGTTTCCTCCATTGCTGAGCTACACGTGAGTAACTTTTCTGATTCTTTTTAAATTAAGAAATTTCCCCTTAAGTGTTTAGCTACCCCAGTTTTATCAAGAAGTTAACAATATTTTCCAAGGTACGGGATAACTTTGAAACTCAATTCATCTGAGAAAACCTAATGGTTTGTAGCTTGTTATAATATGAGATAAATAGATAATGACTGAATCATGTACTTTTTATCATTTACTCAATGCTGATCACTGTCCCAGAAGTTAATGAATATAAGCCAGTTATCAGTTAGATATTTGAAAGAAATATAAGCTTATTTTGTAACAGCTAGATAAGCAAGGTAAATCGATGACATCATCATGTCTTGTTTTTTCCTTCTAAACTGTAAACATCTTGGAATCAGGGATTGGTGGTTCTTACTTTTTTATCCTCCACATTTCATATCACTGAATTCCATATTAAGAATGTGAACATATGTAGGAACCAGAATCAGGTATTTTCTTCTTGACTACTTCATCTAAATCTGGGTTAGAAAGGCCCTAATGATTACAATTTATCTAACCACCCCAGTTGCCCCTACCAGCCTACATGGCCAGCTATGTTTTTATACATATTATCAGCAAAAGAGAACAGTCTGACTTCCAGCTGTTTTATCACTATAAAAAAAAGAATCTTAGTGATCTCTCATGATTTTCTAGCCCTTTGGAGTTATATCAAGGTCACATTGAATTGCTCAAATGTGTTAATAAAATGACTCAGAATAAAACATATTCTTTAAAATAATAGTTCTCTACTCCATTTAGCAAATACTACATGTCTGTAACAGTTAAGATGCTAAACATTGCAATTAATTCAGTGGTTTATTTACTCACGTAACTGCCTTTTAAAGTTTATCTTGTTAATTTTTATTACTTTCCTGTGGCATTCTAACCTTTATCTGAAGAGTAGGGAAATCATCCACCACTTTAGCGTGAAGACCTGTATCATTTTCTCTCTTTTTTTTTCATTTTATTTAAAACCATTGTCATGAAACTGTAAGAGTGACCCTTGAAAGCTGTGCACAGATCTGTGACACTCAGGGGGAAGAGGGCGAGGAAGAAGAGGAGAGTAAGGAACAAGGTGGAGGAGAGCAGGGTGGAGGGTGGTGGAGGGCTGTGGGCACATGGGTCGTGGGATAACTGTGGTGACCGCACCTGCGGGGAGACATCCTATACTGGGAAAAAATAAACAAGGATGTTTAAAATTTTCAAAAAGAAACTATTGTCATGAAAATATTCGGAATATAGGAATGTGCTTTCTCATTCCATTCCACCCTTGTGGTTCAGCCAATTTTAATGCTAGTTACAGTCATCAGGATTCTTGGTTCCAATTATTTAATAATTGCACTCTTTCGTTGACCTGTCTCGTGATAAAGTTCTTCATTTCAGAGTTAAACTGCTAAAGAATTTTAGTTGGAGCAATATATATTTTTACCCATAAAGCATTTCAAATATTTGAGAAAAATAACAAGGTGGGGGAAGGGACAGCAGAGGGAAGAGAGGAAAATAATGTTGGTTTGTCTAGTTCTGGTCAACTATAAAGAGTAAATGAAAAAAGCAAGTATGATTACTTAAGGTTCTGGGGGGAGGGGAGCAAAAAAACTGTTCAACCAAATCTCTGGAAAAATGGTTGTCCTCGACCTGCTGCCCAGCCCCAGCCCTGCATTTTTGATCCCTAGAGGATGCGAAATGATATTTTATCTTGGAACCTGTGGACCGATTGGGGTATTCTGTTCTGGAAAAGCCCTTTACCACAGCTTTTTCCTATTGTGGTCCATCCCAGAGCGCCCCCCGCATTTTTTTGCATTCTAATGGAATGCCTGTAAGTCATTAATTTAATAATATTGTCAATAGATGCAGTTTGTAAGAAAAGCTGTTTTGCGTCTGCTGCTGCCAGTTCAAAAGAGAACCGACTGATTGCAAAATATTAAGAAGAGCTACCATTACTGTGTGCCTGACTATGGCATTAGGCCTTCTGTACCTGTTTCTTTTCTTTCTTTCTTTTTTAAAAGATCTATCTATCTATCTATCTATCTATCTATCTATCTATCTATCTATCTATCTATACAAGCACTGGGTACAGTCAGAAGCGCAGGAGGGTGAGAGAATTCACCAGAGCCAGAGCGGGGAGCACAGCAGGCAGAAGGACCGAAGTACACTGCTGAGGGGAGCAGCGGGCGGCAGGAGAGGTCTGCGCGCCATGTGGGACCCTCCTCCGGTGGTTGGGGAGAAGCCGGGGATCGAACTGGCGCTACAGAGGCTGCGGGCAGCTTCGCAGCCCAGTGCTCAACCGCTGCGCCACTGAGGAAGCCCTGTACCTGTTTCTTAATGATGATGAACAATAGTTTTTTTTTCCACTTTTCCCCATTTTTAGACGCTGCTTCTTTTTTTTTTCCTCTGTAAATACTGAAATTTTATTTTATTTTTTTATTTTTTAAATAATAAATTTTATTTTTATATTCCCCATACAATTGCAACCCCCCATTCTGACCCCAATCCCTCCCCTCCCGCCCCCACCCCCAAAAAGTGTCTCTGGTTCATAGTTGTTTGTTGATTTTGATTTTCACTTTCTTATAGTTATTCATTTTCCTGGTCCCTTATTTAAGTTTTCTAGATTCCTGCTATGAGTGAGACCATCCGTTATTTTTCTTTTTCTTTCTGACTTATTTCGCTGAGCATGATCCCTTCCAGCGCCATCCATGTTGCTGCAAATTGCATGTGTTTATCTTTTTTGAATGCTGAGTAATAGTCCATGGTGTATATGTACCACATCTTCTTGATCCAGTCATCTATTTTTGGGCATTTGGGTTGTTTCCAAAGCTTAGCTATTGTAAACAGTGCTGCTATAAACATAGGGGTGCAGGTGCTCTTTGGAATTGATGTTTCTGTGTCCTTTGGGTAAATACCTAGGAGTGGAATTGCTGGATCATATGGAAGCTCTATGTTTAGTAGGTCCAGAAATCTCCACACAGCTCTCCATAGTGGTTGGACCAGTTTGCACTCCCACCAACAGTGCAGAAGAGTTCCTTTTTCTCCACACCCTCGCCAACATTTGTTGTTGCTAGTTTTTTTTTATATGTGCCATTCTCACTGGTGTAAGATGGTATCTCATGGTAGTTTTGATTTGCATTTCCCTGATGACAAGTGATGTTGAACATTTTTTCATATGCCTGTTGGCCATTTTCATTTCCTCTTCAGAGAAGTTTCTTTTTAGCTCTTCTGCCCATTTTTGGACTGGATTATTTTCTTTGTTGTTGTTGAGTCTCATCAGCTTTTTGCAGATTTTTGTGATCAGTCCTTTATCATTAGTGTTGGGTACAAAAATGTTCTCCCAGTTGGTGGGGTTTCTCTTTGTTTTTGTTATTAGACGCTGCTTCTTGAAGAGGTTATCTGACCAAGGTTATGAGAACCCTTAAACACTTGAGACTAAGAAAAGTTAAAACACCTTAGTAATTCATTTTGTTTGTGTCTGCAAGGATGGCTCAGAACATACCTATTCCACAAGCATGGAAGAGAAAGAAAACCTCTGTGTGCCCTCCCCAAAAGTTTTAAGCTTTGGTTTTATTCTTTATTCTAGTTCTAAAATGGCAGCCTGTGGAAGGTTATCCACTCAAAGATTTGAAAATTGGGAAGAAGTTACAGTTAGATAAATCCTCACCTCCGTGGAAGCCTCCATGAACGTCTTCCTTCTTCCCACAGTCCACGGAAGGCACGCTCGTGCCCCACTGTGTACCTCCCCCAAGGGGCATGCCACCCCTGGTGTGATTCATTCTTTCCTGAGTATTGTCCAGACAACCTGGTCTGGCACTGTATCATCCGGTACACTGCCACAAACTTGCTAGGTAACCATAGGATTTGTGCTCTCTCCCTTTCTCAGGGCAAGTTTCTACATATAAAACAAAAGGATCAGGCTGGGTTTCTCTTCCACTAGACAATCAGCAAATGGAACTCAGAGAAATTGTTTAAGTACGTCATCACCACCATCACCCTAACCTCTAAGTTGACCCCAATCAGGAAGGAGACCAGCACATTGCAGACTCGTTAACGCTGGCAGATTTAATAAAGCACCAGGTAGCCAAGCTTTGGGATCTATGAGCCAAACCACAGTCCTTCTCCAGAAATTGGGCAACAACTCCTTCCAGGCCCTAGAGCGCATCCATCACCAAAGATCAGCCATCCTTATCCCATGAAGGCACAGCAGCCCACCTCCCTCTGTGCCTCTTACATCTCTCTTCTTCCTCAGAATGAAAATACTATTTGTAGTTCTAGGTGGTCTAATGCTAATGAAACATTGTCATCCTCAATACAATCTGCCCCCACGCCGTGTTTTAACATGTGGGTGCTTTTGCCCAAATCCCACAGTTTGACCTAGCAAAGGGCATGTGTTTGTTATTTCCTGTTTGTGAAAACAAATGTGAAGGCAGTGAGGTGGTACCCCTTGTTTAATAACTGTCTTCTCATCCCCGGAGTGAGTTTCTTTTGTAAAGGATTAATGGAAGCTGAACAGTAAACACAGTGGATGGAGCAACACCAGGTCACTGACTGCAGGGACTTGACCCTTTAACCTTCTGAACACACAGACACACACACATCAGGTGATGTGTGTAAGGTTTATAAGTAAAATCTTTGGTTCAATCCCCAAATACCATGATTTATGAAACCTTTAGCTCTCGCAGTACGATAAATGAAAGTCACTTAGTGATTTTATATTTTCTAACAATAAAATGATACTCATTTTCAGAAAACTGGAAAATACAGAAAGAATGCAAAGCTAGAATATGATCTCATTAATCAGAGAAAATCTCGATTAACATTCTGGTGTATTCCTTCGTTTGTCTTTCTCCTTCTGACTTACTTCATTTAGCAGAATCCCCTTAAGATTCATCCATGTTGCTTTGTCCCTAATTTCATTCAACACTTATTGATTCATTCATTCAGCAGCTATTTATCAGAGTTCTTAACCATAGCTACATATTAGAATCACCTGCAGAATTTATAAAACAATGAAGCAGGGCCTCCCCTGGTGGCACAGGCGGTTGAGCGCTGGGCTGAGAAGCTGCCTGCAGCCTCTGCAGTGCCGGTTTGATCCCCAGCCGCTGGCGAGGCAGACCTCTCCTGGCGCGACAGACCTCTTCTGCTACCTGCTGCTCCCCTCAGCAGTGTATTTCGTCAGTCTGCCTGTTCTGTTCCCCACTCTGGCTCTGGTGAATTCTCTCACCCTCCCGCACTTCTGACTGTACCCAGTGCGTGTATAAATAAATAAATAAATAAATCTTTAAAAAACAAACAAAACAATGAAGCAGGGTAGGGATGGTCCCTACTCTCTTGGATTCTGACTGCTAAAGGCCCAGGCTTCAACTTTTTTAAAAGATCGTCTCCTGGGCCTGCCCTGGTGGCGCAGCGGTTGAGCTCTGGGCTGCGAAGCTGCCCACAGCCTCTGCAGTGCTGGTTCATTCCCCGGCCGCCGCGAGGTTCCCACCAAAAAAAAAAAAAAAAAAAAAAAAAAAGTCGTCTCCTTAGGTCATTGTAGTCCATGACCAAGATTGAGAGCCACTGATTGATCAGATTTCTATCATATGCTGCTAGACATTGCTGGGCATGAAAATGCAATAACAAAGATGTGGAGTCACTCAAGAACCTTACAGTCTTGCAGAGGACAGACAAATGGACAAACCATCTCCATAACTTAAAATAAATATTACAAAGGAAGAGTCTACAAAGAGCTATGGAAAGCATAGGAAAGAGAACCTTAACATTTGTCTTGAGAAGTCAGGGCAAAAATCTCAGGGAATTAGCTATCAGACAAATAAGACAAGCTTTCCACCTTTTGAGGCATGGGAGTCCAGTGTGCTTGGAGAGCCCCAAGTGCTTCCACTGAGTGTGACAAGGAAGTGCCTGGAAATAGCTAGGCCCTTGAAGTTTTGAGCATAGGACAGAATTACCTCCATGTCTAATTAATTTGCCTCTGGCATCAGTATAGATTTCAAGGCCTAGGATGAGACTAGATACAGCAAGACTAAAACAAAGTCTATAAAAAATCTCCAAGTGTGCAAGTAAGACTGTCTCTGACTCCCAAAGTCTCCTAGAGTTTCATTGTTAATCTTATTTATCACAATAACTTGCATGTGAATACAAAGCAATTATGTTGCAATCTTGTTCTGTTTTGTAGAAAAGATTCCTATAAAAACCTAGTATTTTCTTCCTGGAAACTGTAATACTTCTTGAAGTTTTATCACTCAGGATCCCAGTAGAAAATAAAATTTACTCCCCACATGATTCAAAATTAAGAGGTTTTAACACAGAGTTAAGGGAGGAGGGAAATTAGACATGATGTGTCATTCAGAGATAAGCAACAGTGTAAAACTGTTACCACCTCTAGGGATAAAAGAGAAAAAAACAGAGTGAGGGATGCTGCTAACAGATGTGAAGGGATGCAGCTACTGTCAGTCAGAACCTGAGATTGGAATGAAGCAAAGAATAAACCCCAACTTTGGTCTGTTCCTTCTCCCAACTTCTGGTCTCCTGATGACTCTCACTGGCCAAACCCACCCTGAAGTCATCCAGGAAAGGAGCCCAAAAGATTTGTGCATAGTGGCCAGACTCATGGGACAGAAACTAGGGCAGAAAAGGAGCGAGGATAGAGCTGAGAAACAACAGATAATAACCAGTCTGTAGATGAACATGATATCATAGCAGAAATATATTAGACATAATATCCATCCCCATTTTATGAAGACAACTAAAGAAAATCATGGTAGACATGTAACACATCCATTGGCAAATAAACAGGAACCTTCTTTCATGAACCAGACTAGCAGAAAATTCCCAGCAGCCAATATCTATTGTGTGGGGAGAATATGTTAACAAATTGAGGGCATTTTAATTGAAGAATAAAATTAGGAAGTACGTATAGCTCAAATGTTAAATTTTTCTTTTCATCCAAACGTTTATACACATCCAATTATTCATCTAAGGTATAGCAAAATCAAGGACTCATAAAAAAAACAGTTAAGTGTGGTATTTCAGATGGTAGGTATATAATTAAGGAAGAGATGCTTCTAGTGCCCATAGTAGCATTCTAAAAGGGGTGTACAGGTACTAAGTACCAATGACTGATGACGGTCCATCCTCTAACAGAAAGCACTGGCTTCTTTTCTATATAGCTTGGGAAGGCTCGGTGATTCAGAGAAAAGAAATACCTTTATAGACAACCGATCAGAGAATCAACCTTAGAAATACATCAGATACAATTTGCCACAGATATCCCCTTGTTAAACCATCTGGTCCGTCATTTCAGGGTTCTATAATTATCAAATAATCTGATGTTAAATTATAAATTGAAGGGTTTTATTAGCCTACAACTCAGGGCAAAACTGCACTACTGAAGTGGGTAAAAGCCTTCTTCATATGTTAAAGTATTACAACATCATTACCCTTGTGGCCATCCACCAGTAATATTTTAAAATCTTCATAATTTACTTCTGAGATTCTGCAGCATTGGTCTACATGTGTTAATATATTTATTTTAAGGTGTATTTTATTAAGTTAACCTGTGTATATATCTTTCTGTCCCCATCAGATTGTGAAGGTTTGAAGGGCCTTGCTCTGGTCTATTTTTTTTTTTGTAGCTTTTACATAATCTCATACACTTTCTTGCATATTGTAGATGTTCAGAAAATCTATATTAACTACTGAGAAAAACTTGTAGACTGATTCTATATATGGGTTTAAAATTATATTTCTTGTTGATTAAATCTTCTGAATTAAAGGTCCTATACTTTTGTACCATACTGGGATGCTCAGTTTCAAAAGCCTTTAAATACTATGAAATGTTTACATTCAAGTGATACTGAATTCATTCCATCTATAATATTCTAAGTTTAAAAAATGATCAAAGATAATTTAGATAATTTAGGAAATTATTAAAGATAATCAGGATGTTCCAAGGCCTCAGGATAACACTAAATTTTCAATAATCTGTGTGACAGAACCATTAATAGGAATTCCTAGTTGATAGAATACCAGGAAAACCAGACACTGATGTAATTCATTGTAGCTGGTTTTTGCTGAACTAACTGGAATTTGCCCTATTAACCTTTATATTTAAAAGGCTCTAATAGTGTTACATTAAGTTAGTTCTTGGTATTCAGAATTCCTTGTCTCTTCCAGCTCCTCATTGTTCACTCTGTATAAAAGGGAAAAGTCTTGAAATTCTCCCTAGATGACTGAGGTTGACCCCCAGGCTTGAATGAAAGAGACATCTCGCAGGTCCATAGTGACAATTTAAATCCTTCTAAAGATCTCCTATTTCACTGCCAAGGGCTAAAAAAGAACTTTGTAACATTCAGCTGTCCAGCTAGGTTTGATGCTCCCACTAAATAAGAGCTTTTATTTGGGATTCAGATGACATGTTCCTATCACTCATGAGTATGCTGCAAGACTATAAAATTCCTCAGACGGCTGCAGCAAATGCAAAGTATGTTTGAATGAAACAAAAAAGAATTATACTTTTTAATAATTGAATAGATTTTCTACAACATTCATTCCCACATACACCTAGGTTTCATGAAAAGTTCCACAAAATTCAATTTCATAAAAATAGTTTCAGGTTCACACACTTCTTGTTTCTTTCAACAAAATCATTTTGCTACATACCACCCCTCAGAAATCAGTTTTCATCATTTTGTTTCCTATTTTTTATATATCTAAAAACCATTCAGATTCTTTGATGTCAAGTTGTACCTTTGCAAAACAGAATTTACATACACACACATACATACACTGTAGCAGTTCCTGCCTCTTATCAGCTGAGAAGGGAAATCCTGGCTTAATTTTGCCCCACGATCTTGCTAAGGGTGGGTTGGGACATACTAATAGAAGAAAATAAATATCCTCTCCAGTAGCCAAGTTCCTCTTGGAAGTTAGTGTGTTTTCTATGGCCATGAGATAGAAATTCCACCATTGTGGAAATATTTGTTTTACCTGAAGAGAGAATTTTAATGAAGCTAGGATTAACTGTGTTTTTATCAATTGTCACCAGTTATATCCAAATTTTTCGCTTTCCATTTAATCCCAGTCCTCAAGGAAGCACTTAAGTTATACTGTAATTTAGTCAATAACCTGGTGACCACCTAAAGGGAGGCTTGTTGTAAGATTCATGTTAATGGCTGTGAGGAAAATCCTAGACCAGAGAGATGCTTCAGAAATTTTCTTCAGTTAAACATGCCACTGAGTGAAAGAGATGAGTTTAAGAATAGAATTTGGAAATTATTTCCACTTACACCTTGTCAACAAGTCTGTATTCCATAACTTATATGGAAACCTTGCATAGACTAAAGCAACTGGTTTTGTCAACCTAAAAAAAATATACAGGCTGATAAGATATGACTGGATTTTTAACTGTGAAGATGAATTTGTTGACCCAATTCTAACATTGTAGAGCCCACTTGAAAGTCAAACAGTATAGTTCAATGATAATAAAATACATAATCTGAAAGAAGTAATGCAGACTAAAAATCTGAAGATTGGATCCTGACCTTTCTTATGTCAGAGAGGACAGACATGATCTCATTGGAGACTGAAGACCAGACTTGACACTCGTGGCTCTAATGCAGTCTCAGATTTTCACTGTTAATTAGTTTTCCTCTAAAGAAGAATACAAGGTTTGCCCTGGTAAATCATCCCTGATATCTTGAATATCTTGTAGATTTGCTCACTAATTATTAGGGAAACAAGAGGCTAAGTACCATTCATGAAGGAAAGAAGGTGATACACACTAAAACAGGTTATGGGAGCTCCTCCCCAAGTGGGTTAAGTGTGGTGTTGGGGGCGGTGGTTAGAAGTCAAGTAGTCGTGATGGATGTTTAGGGGTGAACCAACTAGACAAACTGGGGAAGGTAATCCCCACAGAGGAAACAATGGAAGGAAAGACTCAGATTGACACAACCTGGTTTGTGCAGAGAATTGTAGGAAGCCTGTTATGAATTCAGGAAGCATTAAACATCAAGTAAGAGGTGGTGGGAAATAAGTCCACAGAAAAATGTCTGGCTGGGGTGAGAACGTGCAGGTGCATACTGTGCTCAGGAGTTCTCTGCTATGTCACTCAGCACAGATGCTTGACGGATATAGGATAAGAATCAGGGTTGTTTCTTAGCAGTCTATGCCTTTAGTTCAGGCAGGAGCTTTCATCTCAGAATTCTCGGCATAAATCCATGTCTCAGAATACTTCAATGACACTTGTAAATGAGCTATCTCAAAAATGAAGATAATGCATTAAAATTGACCTGAGGTAAAACTTGACACCAACCATTGAATAGATGAACAGATAAATTCTTTTATAATTTGGAATAGTTGATGGAATGAAAGAAGAATTTAAGGCTGCATCTCAAATACATTGGCTATATAAGCAAACCCTTCAGTTTTACTATATGCTAGAAAAATGACTATTTTAGGACAAAGGCTGCCTCCTCCTTCTGAGATTTTTGTTGTATTTCTTTAAATATTTCTTTATTTATACATACAAGAGCTGGGGTATAGGCCAGAGGTGTGGCGGGTGAGAGGATTCACCAGAGAGAGAGTGGGGAGCAGAGCAAGCAGACTAACAGAAATTTACTGCTGAGGGGAGCAGCAGGCAAGACAGGAGAGGTCTGCCTCACCATGGGGGATTCTCCCTGGCCTGCCAGGGATCGAACTCGTGCTGCAAAGGCTGCAAATTGCTTCATAGTATGGCGCATAACCCCTTGCGCCACCAGGGACGCCCACCCTGAGATATTTTGAATCTTGATTAAAGTAGTATAGTTTTGAGCCAAGTCTTGCCTTTCTAGTTATAAATAGACATGTCGTACAATATCGTGAGGACATGTATATGTTTGGTTTACCATGATCCTGTCACACACCCAGTACCCAGCATCTCGTTGGTATGTGGTAGGTTCTATGTATCTATTTTGAACTGATTTCTGTAAATACCTTCTTCCTGACCAATAGCTACTTAGCTTGGTAAACAACTGACACAGTTGGCTTAAGAATAACCCAATAATTGTGTGAGAAATTGAATCGTATGAGGATCCTAGACTGAAAAATGAAACAGGGAAAATGTGAGACTCTTTGGAATAATGCCTGACTTGATTTGTTTGAATTTGCTTGACTTGATTTGTTGGCATCTACTACAGGAAATTTGTTTCCTAGCATTAATTTCATAAATTTTTATACTATACAAATTGTCTTATAGTGCTCATTACTTCTTTCTTCTGTTGACATAATGTGTGGTAGGCACAACATTAACCACCCCCCAAAAGAATGTCCACAGCAGAACTCCTAGACTCTGTTGCATGGCAAAAGATAATTAAGGTTGCAGGTAGAATTAAGGTTTCCACTCATCTGACTTTAAGAGATTTTCTTGGATTATCTGGGTGGATGACATGGAATCACAGGGACCCCTTAATTGTGAAAGTGGAAGGCAGAAGAGACACAACCAGAGAGATGACAATGTAGCAAAGATTCCACTGTTTGTTGCTGGCTTTAAAGAAGGAAGGGTGGAAAAAAATTAAAAAATAAAGAAGGAAGGATGCCACCAGCTAAGGACTTCAGGCAGCTCTAGAATCTGGAAAAGGTAAGGAATCAGATTCTCCCAGAAGAAATGCTGCCCTGCCCACATCTTGGTTTTGCTCGAGTGATGCCCATTTTGGACTTCTGCTCTCCAGAACTGTAAGAGAGTAAATTGTGTGATCCTAAGCCACTAAATTAGTGATAATTTGTTACGCAGCAGTAGGAAACTGATCCATCCTTACGTGGCAAATGTCATTTAGGTTTGTCAGCTAAAAGTAGACATCAGTGCATAAAGAAGTATCTAAAACCCTCATTTCTCCTCCACCAGCACTCTGATTCATACTGCCATGGCTGCATTTTTAGCAAAAACAATAGGGACAGAATAAGGCACCAAAGGACCATGGGGAGATAGCAACAAATACGCTTTTTATTTTTCATGAACTGATTAGATAAGATTTCATACAATGTTTTATTTAAACTCCTTTGCTAAATACAATCCTCTTCATCCCTTGGAGGAATTATCAGGAGAGATTCAGTGAGTGACTATATGAATTGAGAATAATAATAAAAAAAATAGGTTATTGCTGAACCGAGGCCTGAGCTCTCTTTACCGTGCAGATTTAATGTTTCTCCTGCTACTTCTTCCTTACCCTCTTTTATTCTATTTCTTCTGTTGGCGCTCTCTGCATTCACTTCAAAAGAACAAAGCACAGAGTTTCGGTACTCATTTCCAGGCTGACAAAGGGGACCGGGCCCTAAGGTCAGCAATTGGAAGCACTGATTAGAATTGACCATAGGTGGCAGTTGCCACAGCTCCACCACTGGAAAGGCCTTGACAGCGCTGTGACCCTTCCCCCCTGTAGACCCTCCTCCTCCTGCTCCCTCTTGTGCTGCTGCCTGAACAAAACATCGCATCAGCACTGCTGGCTGCAGGAAGCCAGCCAAGGAAGTCATCACAGGACAATAGACATACTATCTGATAACCTTGTTAGTGCCAATCAAAGCTGCTAACAAGTACGAGAGGTTAGTGGAGTGGAATAAAACTACTGTAGTATTTGGGTTTGTTGAAGTGGCTTTTCAGATTCTTCCCCCTTTGAAAAATAAAGTAGCGTTTCTTATCCCTTTATTTAAGATTAAAACCAGGCACAAGGACACTAAATGAAACAACATGTACAAGGCTAAAGTTAACTTTTAAAAGAATACAAATGGGGAAGGATATACAAAGTTTGTAATTATCTTCTGATGAAAAAATAGCGTACAATTGCTTTCTTTGCATTGCCGGATCTCTGCTAAAGTGTAGTAAGTGTGGAATAATCGTCATTATCCAGAAGTTGGGGATGTGAATTAATTTGTGTAAATAATAACCAATAATGAAATCATTTCAGATAACAGGTCAAGGATGAGCAAGGTCTTTCTATTTTCTCTTTTATTTACTTCACATTACAGGATATTATTTCAACATTCAGAGATATTTGCCTGGTTTGATTTTTTTTTTTTGGCATTTTATTGCCTCCCTCATACCCACCTCATGCTGCAGGGAACATTTCAACCTGTAAAAATATAATTTTAATCCCCCCATTGCCTCTCTATTTTTACAAAATATGTAAACATAGATTCCATAACTGCCTAAAATGCAGTGCCTTAACAGAATTTTATTCACCATCCTCCCATCTTCAGATCCCGAGTTCTTGACATTTCCATGATCTTGGAGAAAAGAGTACTTAGCTTGAGGTCCTTACTTGGCACTGGTCATGTCCTGTGACCTGGCTATTATTGCCTGTGCTTTAGTTTCTTTAACCATAGCGGATGACAAAATACCGAATCAATTCAACAAGTGTGTATTTGGATGCATTCGAACATGTCAGTTTTAAATTTTGTGTCATTTTAAAGTTAAAAATGGGTATGGGTGAAACTTTATGGTTTGGCCTGGTTCCCATTGCTCTTGTGTTTCCCTTAAAGATTAATGAACCATAACTAAGTTCATACCAGCCTAGTGCTTTGAATCTGGTTAGGGAATTTTATTGTGAACATTTTGTTCAGCCATATTTTACTGTGGTGCTTAATGGAAGTCAGAGTAACAACTCACTTTCTATGAGAGTGTGTGTGTGTGAGAGAGTGTGTGTGGACACTTTATCTGAAAAAAAAAAAATGCTGTTCTTTCAGTCCCTGGTAAATTGTAGAGATAAGCATAAACCATTTTCCTTTTCTTAATGCCTTTTATTTATAAGGGATGATGAAGCAGCTCTTCCCTAACTAATTATGACTTGGAAAATTGGAAATTTTTTCACATTTCTTTCTCTCCATCTTGCATACGACATGAAACTAAAAGTCTTAGAAATGAAATTTGGAGGAGAGAAAAATCATTATTTGTACAACTATGGTGCATATGGTCCCATTCTCCAAGATGACAAGAAAAAGCAGAATCCAAAGAAGTACATTTTCTATATATTGAGCAATCACCTATATAAATAAGTAACATTTACAGAGTTTATCTAGAAATTACGTTAAATGATTCAGTCTTGACAATGAGATGGGTTTTCTCCTCCCTAGTTTTGAATGTTTTGAATTAAAAAAATATATCTTTACATGCAACTCCAGGTAATCTATTGCTTAGCTATAAATATATAGTTTGAAAGGATTCATTGCCCCAAGTCTCTTCACCACTGACATCTTGTAGTAGCTGAAATGCCTAGCATGCTTATATCTTTGTGCTAGGTCACTGGAAGATTGGTATACAGTAAATGGTATTTGTAATGGATGGATTATTATTTATCAACAAGTATAGCATGAATTAGTTTAAAAGGCATGCCATTTCTTGGGTTATTAATCTCTATGGGGTTTTGGACTTTGGACATTGTAATTGAAACCTAGCTGATTCTAACCTTATTTTTGTACATCCAGCTTAAGTGAAGACTTGATTTCATTGACATACTCCCTGGGATTTGTCCTAATCTACTTAGAATTACCAAATCATCTCTGGTATTAGGTTGAAGGAAGAAGTGCTAGTAGTGATAAATACCTGAATTTATTCACTGCCTCCATTTCTTTATGAAATTTGAAATAAATGAAATTCAAAATATCACTCAAAGTTAAATACAACAACTGTGACACAGGTACATAAACCACTTCCAAATACTATAAATATTAACTGTTGCCTGAAGTAGGATGTTAAGATGTCTATGAATCATTCTTCCATCCAAAGTCCAAACAGATTCCATTACTGCCTAAAAGGCAGTGTCTTACAAAGATTTTTTTTTTTCACCTTCCTCCCACATTTAGTTCCTGAGTTCTTGACATTTCCATGATCCTGGTGAAAAGAGTACTGGCCTTGAAGTCTGTTGTGCAAATGAGACAGTGTTACCTGATGTTTCCGTATGAAACTACTGACTCAGTTCAGATCACTGATATGCATACTATGGCAGTACCATTTTTTTTCCCCATAGCGTTCTTACTGACCTGTAATAAAGGCATAGGCTGGTATGTAAACAATTCATTTGTGTGTTTGGGATGTAAATAGAAGTTTATTAGCTTTTCAATTGTCGGTCCTTTAGAACATGGATTAGAACATGGACTATAAATTGATTTTTTAGTCACAATAGGAATATGCCAAATAGTAATGTAATTGAGAATAAGAAGTGAATGTCAGAATCCACCACTAACTAAATGCATATATATTCAGTTGAGTTGAATATATATCCATTTGACCTCCCATCTCTGAAATTCTAGCAATTCAGAAAATCTAACTGAAAGGGATTTCATGACGGGGCTCCGTTCATGCTTATCTTGTATTTCCTAACATACCTAGTAACTGCTGAGTATGGGCTTAGTTAGTGAAGGTAAGTGCATAGTTCAATGATTGAGAAAGAATGAAAAATAGTTTCTGAGTTCCATTCAGATGTTTAGGTCATTCAATTATTTGCATTTCTCCTCAAAGCTGATTCATTTTGAGCTTCAATGACTAGCATTTCTACATTCCATTTTCTGCATCAGAACATTCAGATTTTGTTGAAATGCCTTAAGATCAAATTAGATGTTTCTAGCAGTGGTAGTGATTGCTTAGATTGCACTTGGACTTAGTTATTTTTTTAACCAAAGAAGGAACTATTGTGTTGATTTTACCCAATGGGTAATTTGAAATTGCAGCTCATGTTTTTTAATGAAAAATTATCTGGTAATGCGAGAAAACAACTATAAAATATAGAACTGATGGCTATTTTACATGGTTTCTAAATATAGTATACACTACTTCTATAATTAATGTAATTCACATTGTGCCAGGTGTTTACTAGAGACATCACAAGGAATTGGAGCTTAGGATCTAACTCCTTCGATTCAGATGCTAACAAGAGAAGACAAATATTAGTGACTATTACACTTCCGGCAGCAAACACATCCTTCTGACTGTAGGAGTAGGAAAACTCCGAATGGAGATACCTTATTAAAACATTCTTTACATTTGAAGCTGTTTTGACTTGCCCTTGGTTGCTCTCCTCCAACACAAAATTTACAAACACTATGTGTACGTGTGTTAGTGTGTTTGTGTGTTCCCAGACACACGGGTAACCTTGGGAATCCTATCATTTTCCAAACTAAGATATTTTTGGTACAAATTATAAATTAGAGCAATAACAAAAGTGACACTGTATCTTGATTGAATTTCAAATGCAATCTTCATTCAGTTAAAAAATAATGAACCAGATTTATTTAGAATCTGAGTTATGACCTTGTAAATCAGATAGTTTTGGAAATGGAATTAACTCTTTTAGGTTCTTATTTTGCTTCCAAATAGCTTTGCCTATAATTCACAAATTGTTGTTAACAGCCCCTTATAATTAAACAAATGACCCCAGTATCAAAACAACAACAGAAATGAGAATCAAATATCCTCTTGGAAGTAGGGACTGTCTCAGGCCTCTTTCATCATAACACTAACCACAGCGAAATAAGTGGCACACCTTTGCATGATGCCTTGCCATTTTTAATACCTTGGGTTCCCAATGTGAGGATGAAATGAATGGATTCAATGATGCTCAAGTTTCTTGATAATTCTGTAAATGGTTAGTGTGAGAAATTAGAATTAGAGTATAGGATTGCACAGAATCAGAGACTTTCAAAGTAGGAAGAAACCCAAGCAGTTGTTTGATTCAATCTGTTAGTACAAGTTTTCTCCATGACCATAGCTTTCCTGTAGCCATACATACATGCATATGCATGGCTACATATGTATGTATGTATTTCTCTCCTTAGCTTTGTGACCTAGGGAAAAAAAGGGTATATATAAAGTACACTTATGATACAGTATAAACTGGATCATAACTGAAGCAGTATTTCTATTAAGCATTGCTTACTATGTGTACTGAAACAGTTTTTTTCCCCTCCTATTACTGTTTTTAATCTTCATAAGAGCCCACTAAGTTGATTTCATGACCACTCCTGGATTGAAGCTTGCTTTATATCTTGCTTCTCAAAGTGTGGCCCCTGGACCAGCATCACCTAGGACTTTCTTAGAAATGCAGAGTCTCAGGCCCCAGCCCAGACCTACTGAATCAATATGCACACTTTAATAAGATTGCCAGATGATTCCAGTGCCTTAAAGTTTGAGAAGCATTACTCTCCCTCATCCCCAAGAGTGGTCAAATAGCACACCTTTCCTTGAACCCTTTCACCTGCGAGGTGTTTTTGCCTTCCAAAATGACTTATTTGATTTTCAACAATTTTATTTTCAAACACTTTATTCAACATTTTATTTTCAAACAATTCTTTGCCCATGGCAGGCTCTCCGTTAAAAATAGACGCATCTTTGTGACTTACCTCTCTTACCCTACACCTAAATAATAAACAATCCTGATGAATTTACAATCCAAATATCCAATTAAGCATATCTCAAATTAGCATCAAATAATCAAAGCATGAGGAAAGAATGGTCAATAACAGGAAGATACAGCAAAAACCTTAAACTACTGTATGGTCATTTAGTGAGAAATTTACTCCACATTCTGCACAAATGTCAATCCTGGGTAACTTTTGTTACTAAAGAGCTATTGTTTTGAACTCAGGAGGGACTAATTATGAATGGGGAGCCATCCCTCGGGAGACCCTAATATCTTCCATTTCTTATCAAACCCTTACCTACCCCCTGGCTTCTGACTCATCCCTCTGGAAAAATCAGACTATTGGGCACATATTCAAAATGCCAGGAATGTTTCCTCTCTTCTCATGCTTTCCATTTTGCCCCCCACCCAGCAGCATAACTGTTCCCACTATTAATTTCAAAGTGACCTCCCACTATGTCAGCTGTTGAGTTGAAGAAAGGCCCCTCAATTATCCAGCTGTGAGGTAGAATGTAATTGAGCATCTTCCCTAGGCTGATGTATTTTCTCCTTTGAGACTCCACTGATTGAAGTTGGGTTACATACAAGTATGAGTATAAACATATTTCCCGTATCTTTTTGACATTCAGAATGGTTTGTGTTCTTAAGAATAAGAAGAGGACTTGGTTTTCAAGGGGGTTGTCACTGAGCTGATAAGATAAAGTTGTGAGAATAGTTTCCCATTCTTTGGGTCATGTCTGGGATATATGTTGAGAGGTAAGGAAGTTATCATGCCAGTTCTTGATCTAATTCCCTGGAGATGAATTTTCCTTCTTAAAATCAGTTCTTGGCATTACTTATTACTATGCTGCCATTGGGTCAAGGGAAAATGCTTAAAGCTTCCAAGCTTCACAGTCTAAGGCATGGGAGCTCTCTCATGAGCTGGAAGATGGAAGAAAGAATATTTCTCAACGTCTTCTTGTGTAAGATCTAAGTAACAATCCAGTGTAATGGACATAGGCAGCCCTTTGTATTACTTGGGGAAAAGGTGTAATGCTTCTGCAACCCAAGCAGAACATAGAAATTTCTGCTGCTCCCCATTGAAAATTGTTTTTATGATTTTGCCTTTTGCACAGCAGCAGAGGTGAGTTGTGCTGAGAAAGACAGAACACAACTACACCCTAGTATTATTGCCATGGTAACCTTATCCAATCACCTAGTATTAACAAGTTTTATTGGGAGTAAAGATGATTAAACACACTTTAAGCAGTTTTGTTGACATACCATAAAATCACTCACTTGAACTATATGATTCAATGATTCTTAGCATATTCATAGAGCTAGGCCTCTATCAACACAATCAATTTTTGCAATTTTTATCATCTCAACAAGAATCCTCCTATCTTTTAGTAGCCTCCTACCATATTTCCCCAACCCTACCCCTAGGCAAGCACTAATCTACTTTCCGTCCAAGTAGAATTGCCTATTCTGAACATGTCATATAAATGAAATATAGGAGAGGGCGGAGCAACATGGCGGCGAGGAGACGCTGCGAGTAAGATCTCCCATTAAAAAAGGTTAATAGGGAGGAAAAGCGGCAGGTCCAGTGAGAACTGGGACACGGAAGATAACGGACGACTCCAGCAAACTGCCCGAAGAAGAAGCTGCCATAAAAGAGGACGAGAAGGGAGGGAAGCGCAGAACCCTGCTCCCCTCCCCCGCCCACAAAGTCGGCACTCTCCGACCGGCGGAGAGGAGGGAAACAACAAACCAAAACGGCCAACAAGAAAAACGGACACAGCAAGCGGGACTGTGAGTGGAAAGGAACTATTGCAGCCACCACACCCCGTGAACGGGAGCTGAGGCGAACCCTGCAGGATCCGCCGCGGAGGTGAGCTCCAGGCGCCATTAAAGAGAGCCCGGCCCCCCAGGAGGAGACCAGCACCAGCACACAGCCCCGGCCGCCCGGCTGCTTGAAACTGACAGATGACTCCTGGAAGAACCAGAGGGGAACAGAGAAGCCCACCCAAGATGCCGGCCAGTCCCAACAACACAGTGTCCCAACGCATACGGCAAATTAGAAAACAGACAGTAGGGAGGAGAAGAACCACACGCAACCTAGCAACTCTCCAGAGAAAAAGCACACCACAAAAAGAAAGCCAGCCCCCAGATTGCAAAGACAATAACTTGGAAGAATTTCTGAGCCTTCCAGAAAGAGAATTTAAAATTGCCGTGATTAAAAAAACTGACAGAAGTCATAAAGGAAACAATGATAAGGGAAAATAATCACGATCAGATGAATGCAATTGAGTCCCTAGAGAGGGAAAACAATGGTCAGAAGAAAGAAATTGAGTCCCTAAAGAGGGAAGTAAAAGAAATGCAGGCGATCAAAGAATTAATGGAAGAACTAAAGAATTCTGGAAAAGCAATGAAAGCAGAATAGATGAAATGGAAGAACGAATAAGTAATCTTGAAGACACAGAAATAAAAAGAACCAAACAGAAAAGGAAAGAGAAGTACGAAGGAAAAAGAACGAAGAAAGACTTCGGGAACTATCTGACTCCATGAGGAAAGGAAATATAAGAGTTATAGGAATACAGAAGGAGAGGAGAGAGATGTAGGAACAGAGAAATATTCAAAGAGATAATTGAAGAGAACTTCCCAAATGTGAAGAAGGAGCTGAAAATTGATATACAAGAAGCAAGAAGAACACCAAACTTCCACGACGAAAGGAAAAATACAGCAAGACACATAATAGTAAAGCTCCCAAGAATCCAGGACAAGGAAAAAATAATGAAGCTGGCAAGAGGGAAGAAACAGATAACATTCAAAGGAAAACCAATCAGGCTGACATCAGACTTCTCCGAAGAAACACTACGGGCAAGGAGAGAGTGGAGGGACATAGTCAACAGACTCCAAGAAACAGATGCCAACCAAGAATACTCTATCCCGCAAAGCTCTCCTTCCTTTTTGAAGAAAGAATATGGACCTTCCCAGACAAACAGAAACTCCGGAATTTCATTGCAACTAAACCCCCACTCCAAAAATACTACAAGGAGTCCTAAAGCCAGAACCTCAGAGGGACGAATAACAATGAAAGAAGGCCAAAAAAAAAAAAAAAGTTATTAAAAGAATAAATAAATAAAATCAAAGGAAAGACAAACACAATGGCAAATACAGATGTTAACATATCAATATTAACTCTAAATGTAAATGGACTAAACTCTTCAATAAAAAGAACAGAGTGGCAGCCTGGATTAAGAAACAAAACCCAACCTTTTGCTGTCTCCAGGAAACACATTTAGCTACAAAAGATAAAAATAGGCTCAAAGTTAAAGGATGGAAAACAATCCTACAAGCAAATGGACCAAAAAGAAAGCAGGAACAGCTATACTTATATCAGATAAAACAGATTTCAAACTCAAAAAGATAAAAAGAGACCCCAATGGTCACTACATTATGATCAAGGGGACAATACTTCAAGAAGAAATAACACTCATTAACATATACTCACCAAACGAAGGAGCACCAAATATATCAGACAACTGTTGTCCTCTGTGAAAACAGACATCAGAGAAACACATATGTAGTGGGAGACTTCAACACACCACTATCAACAATGGATAGATCAACAAGACAAAAAATAAGTAAAGAAACCAAAGCTCTAAATAAGGACCTAGAGCAATTAGGCTTAACAGACATCTATAGAACACTAAACCCCAAAAAAACGGAGTACACATTTTTCTCAAGCGCACACGGATCATTCTCCAGGATCGATCACATACTGGGGCACAAGACAAACATCAACAGATACACCAAGATTGAAATCATACCAACCATCTTTTCTGACCATGAAGGCATCAAACTAGAAATAAACCATAAAAAGAAGGCAAGGAACTTTCCTACCTCATGGAGATTAAAACCACACTACTGGAAGACCATTGGACTAATGAGGAGATCAAAGAAGAAATTAAAAAATTTTTTGAATTGAATGACAAGGAGGACACCAATATCCTAAATGTATGGGATGCAGCAAAAGCAGTAATAAGAGGAAAATATATAGCAATAGAAGCTCACATCAAGAAACAAGAAAGAACTCCAAAGAAAAACCTAATCTCGAAGCTCAAAGATCTAGAAAAAGAACAACAAAAAACCCCAAAACCAGTAGAAGAAAAGAAATAATAAAAACCAAAGCAGAAATAAATGAAATGAAACTAAAAAAACAATCCAAAAGATCAATGAAACCAAGAGCTGGTTCTTTGAAAAATAATAAATAGACAACCTAGCCAGGCTCACAAAGGAAAAAGGGAGAAAGCACAAATAAATAGGATCATCAATGAAAGAGGAGAAATCACAACGGACACAGCAGAAATCAAAAGAATAATCAGTAACTACTATGAACAGTTATATGGAAACAAGTTCAACAATCTAGAGGAGATGGACAAATTCCTACAACTCTACAATCACCCAAAGCTAGATAAAGAAGAAATAGAACACCTAAACAGACCAATTACAAGCAGCAGCGAAATTGAAATGGTAATCAAAAACCTCCCCAAAAACAAAAGCCCAGGACCTGATGGATTTACAAATGAATTCTACCAAACATTCAGAGACGAATTAGTGCCTATCCTTCACAAACTCTTCCAAAAAATTGAGAAGGAAGGGACAATACCAAACACGTTTTATGAAGCCAACATTACACTAATACCAAACCGAACAAGGACAACACAAAAAAGGAAAACTACAGGCCAATCTCCTAATGAACACTGATGCAAAAATCCTCAATAAAATTTTAGCTATCAGAATCCAACAATGTATCCATAAGATAATTCACCACGACCAAGTTGGATTCATTCCAGGGGCACAAGGATGGTTTAACATCCGAAAATCAATCAACGTTATCCAACACATCAACAAAAGAAATATAAAAACCATATGATAATATCAATAGATGCTGAGAAAGCTTTCGACAAAGTGCAACACCCATTCATGATAAAAGCCCTTGAAATTCTGGGGATACAAGGAACATACCTCAACATCATAAAGGCCATCTATGACAAGACAACAGCCAGTATCATTCTCAATGGTGAAAAGCTGAAAGCAATTCCATTAAGATCTGGAACAAGACAAGGATGTCCACTCTCACCACTGCTTTTCAATATAATACTGGAAGTCCTAGCCAGAGCAATAAGACAAGAGAAAGACATCCAAGGAATCCAAATAGAAAAGAAGAAGTCAAACTATCACTATTTGCAGATGATATGATATTATACATAGAGAACCCCAAAACTCCACAGAAAAACTAATTCAACTCATCAATCAGTTCAGTAAAGTGGCAGGATACAAAATCAACACGCAAAAGTCAGTAGCCTTCCTATACACAAACAATAAATCTGAAGAAGAAGAAATCAAAAAAACCATCCTTTTGTTATTGAAACAAAAAAATCAAATATTTGGGAATAAATCTAACAAAAGAGGTAAAGGACCTATACAAAGAAAACTATAAACACTGTTAAAAGAAATAGAAGAAGACACAAAGAAATGGAGAGACATCCCCTGCTCATGGATTGGAAGAATAAACATTATTAAAATGGCCATCCTACCAAAAGCAATATACAGATTCAATGCTATTCCAATCAAAATTTCAATGTCATTCTTCAAAGAAATAGAACAATTATTGATGAAATTCATATGGAATCACCAAAAACCCCGAATAGCCAAAGCTCTACTGAAAAAAAAAGAAGGAAATGGAGGCATCACACTCCCAGACTTCAAATATACTACAAAGCCATAATCATCAAAACTGCATGGTATTGGAACAAGAACAGACATACAGACCAATGGAATCGAATAGAAAATCCAGAAATAAACCCACAGATTTATGGTCAACTAATCTTTGACAAAGGAGCAAAGACTATGCATTGGAGCAAAGAAAGTTTGTTCAATAAATGGTGCTGGGAAACTGGGTCGCTACATGCAAAAGAATGAAGCTTGACCACTACCTCACACCATACACAAAAATCAACTCAAAATGGATTAAAGAACTAGACATAAGACCTGAAACCATAAAATACATAGAAGGAAATATAGGCGAAACACTACGGGATTTGCACATCAAAGACATCTTTACAGACACATCACCCAAAGCAGTGATAGTGAAGGCAAAGATAAACAGCTGGGAATACATCAAATTAAAGAGCTTCTGCACAGCAAAAGAGACAATAACAAAAACAAAGAGAAACCCCACCAACTGGGAGAACATTTTTGCACCCAACACTAATGATAAAGGACTGATCACAAAAATCTGCAAAGAGCTGATGAGACTCAGCAACAAACAAAGAAAATAATCCAGTCAAAAAATGGGCAGAAGAGCTAAAAAGAACTTCTCTGAAGAGGAAATGCAATGGCCAAAAGCATATGAAAAAATGTTCAACATCACTTGTAATCAGGGAAATGCAAATCAAAACTACCATGAGATACCATCTCACACCAGTGAGAATGGCACATATTAAAAAAACTAGCAACAACAAATGTTGGCGAGGATGTGGAGAAAAAGGAACTCTTGTGCACTGTTGGTGGGAGTGCAAACTGGTCCAACCACTATGGAGAGCTGTGTGGAGATTTCTGGACCTACTAAACATAGAGCTTCCATATGATCCAGCAATTCCACTCCTAGGTATTTTACCCAAAGGACACAGAAACATCAATTCCAAAGAGCACCTGCACTCCTATGTTTATAGCAGCACTGTTTACAATAGCTAGCTTTGGAAACAACCCAAATGCCCAAAATAGAATGACTGGATCAAGAAGATGTGGTACATATAA